>NC_057795.1:592097123-592289407 GCF_018294505.1 Triticum aestivum
TGGCCAAAAGACCCGCCGGGCCTATGCACATATGCACCTCTGACCTCCCCTACCTCAACTCCTCCATACCCTGTGCTGCACCTTGTCATCAGCCGAGCTCCTCCCCTGTCGTCGGTTGTCGCTCCCTCCTCAACGAAGCCGAGTGCCGCCCCCCTAAGAGTACCACCGCGCCACTGCCACCGGACCAAGTTTTTTTTTTCTTTCACAAATTGATCTTGTAGATGAGTTTAGTGTTATATGTTGCATTTCTATGGTTCACATGTGAGTTTAGTGTTATATGCTACAATTGACATGGATGATTTATATGTATGTGCATATGTGAATGTATGAATTGTGAATATGTGAAATGGACTATTCATATGTGCATGCATTTGTGAATTGTGGGCATGTGAAGTTAATGCCAACTACAATGTATGTGCATGTCAATGTCAATTGAAATGTCGCCAAAATGTGACATATTTTTTTCATATGCTACTTGTATCGAGTTGTTTGCACGTGATGGAAGAGATCATTCCTGCGCCAGTATGATATCCTAGAAAACCGATGTTGATGCAATTTCATTGTCAATGCCACTCGAGGATAATGCTAGCAGTGGTGCTAAACGAAGTGCATAAATATTAGGCAATTACACCCACGATGAGAACATCCAATTGTGCCTCTTATGGAAAATTACTGTATGATCCCATTGTAGGCGATGAATAGCGGGGGGAGGCAAATTGAAAATGGATTGCCGAGCACTACCACCTCAACATAATATATCAAGTTTGATAGAACTGCTAACCCTCTTGAGCATCGATCGACTACAATTATGAAGGAGAGAATAATAGCATGCAAGTTAAACTGAGCATTGTCATCCAAGCATCAATACCATATTAAGAGCATCAAAGTTAACTAGTCCCTTGACCAGATTCCCGTTTTTTTGTCATTTCTATGTGTACTAATGGTTTCCTTTGGCGTAGTTTGGAGAAGCCCATGCATTGTAAAAGGAAATTGTAAAAGGAAAAAAGAGAGGACATCTGGCCTACTTCACTCTTGGCTCAAGTTGAAGATTTGTCTAATATGGCAAGGACTACACCTTGTCAAACAAGAGATCAAGGTCCGACAAGTCTTTGACGCCATCAGAGAAGGGTATGACAGCTAGAGTCCAACTCCTCAATCTAGCACCACCTAGTAAGAAGAAACCACTAGGGTGGAAGGCCGAAAATGAGAAGCTGGAGAGGGAAGGAGAGAATGCACCATACAAAAAGGAACATTCAGGCTTATTGGTGGGTTAATAGATGGACTATGTTTAATTATATTGGATGATGTATGTTTGAGGACCGTCGTATGAATTATTTGCATGATGTTTCTTTTACTAGGATATGTCATTTCCATGCTTAGAAATTCTGATTTTGAATTGAGACATTTAAAATCACGGATCCGAATATGATTTAGTTCCATACGTTAGAAATAATATAGTTAAATCAGGGTGGGGTGAAACTAAAGTAAATATAAATATATGCGACAATGGAGAGAAAAAGGAGTTGTGGCAATTTTGAGGCTACAAGAATTGATTGATTATCGAAGGGCTATCTAGAAGCTCTGTTTGGAGATAGAGATGTTGGTTTGACCCCAATGTGTTTTCTACTACTCGCTGTCAACATATTAGATTTGCTCCCGATCTTGGAAAGAGACAATCGGCTGCTAGTTCTCGTGTCTATGCTAAAAATATTTGGAAGCACCACGAGGCTGCTCACTTGCGACGGAGAAGGAGGAATGTTGTTTTGGAGTGTAAGAAATTTACATCACAACTAATGAGTAGTTGTCGAAGATTATCATGCATTCATCAGTTCTGTTTCTCCACTGGTTAAAATCATTTGTTGTTGTCATTTAAATGTGAAACAAAAATATTGTCATTGTCGATGGTCTTCTTTTATACCAGCTTAGAGATTTGTACTACCGGTAGCTACCAAGAAGACTCAAAAGTCCCATATGCTAATTACTCATGGTTTTGGTTAACCCTTGGCCTAAATGCGATGGCTCTGTGTGTGATGTGTTCGAAGGCTAGGTACACGACCTTAATATATGTCATTTTCCTGTTGTCGAAAATGAGGCAATTTTTTCTTTCCAGACGTTCCACATAGATTAGGGTATTGTTGTGGCACTTCTTTTGGTCATTGTCGATCTCCTTCAGCATCCCTTCACACCAAGAATTGATGGACTATTAGGTGGCCGCTGAACCGATAGGGAGGTGGGCTTCCACCCAGGATGACACAAGCTGGCGGACTGCTGTCGTGAATGGGAGATCTTTGCAAAGTTGAATAGTGATCTCAAATGCCCTTAAGCAAAGCTCGCATACATGACCGGTCATCCACATGATCATGTGTGTCGGTGTCAAAACCGGCGGATCTCGGGTAGGGGGTCCCGAACTGTGCGTCTAGGCGGATGGTAACAGGAGACAAGGGACACGATGTTTTTACCCAGGTTCGGGCCCTCTCGATGGAGGTAAAACCCTACTCCTACTTGATTAATATTGATGATATGGGTTGTACAAGAGTAGATCTATCACGAGATCAAAGAGGCTAAACCCTAGAAGCTAGCCTATGGTATGATTGTTGTTCGTCCTACGGACTAAAACCCTCCAGTTTATATAGACACCGGAGAGGGTTAGGGTTACACAGAGTCGGTTACAATGGTAGGAGATCTACGTATCCATATCGCCAAGCTTGCCTTCCACGCCAAGGAAAGTCCCATCCGGACACGGGACGAAGTCTTCAATCTTGTATCTTCACAGTCCAGGAGTCCGACCAAAGGTGATAGTTCGGCTATCCGGACACCCCCTAATCCAGGACTCCCTCAGTAGCCCCTGAACCAGGCTTCAATGACGACGAGTCCGGCGCGCATATTGTCTTCGGCATTGCAAGGCGGGTTCCTCCTCCGAATACTTCATAGAAGATTTTGAACACAAGGATAGTGTCCGGCTCTGCAAAATAAGTTCCACATACCACTGTAGAGAGAATAATCTTTACACAAATTCAATCTGCTGACGTATTCTGCGGCGTGACGTCACACCACGGCCAAGCCTTTATTGGAATCGTTTTTACTGTCCCACCTCAACGTGTTTAGCGAGGCGGTTTCTTTGGCACGTCTTGTCAAAGCAGAGATCGTGTCCCCTTATTCCGGGATTCTCATTAATACGGGTGTGGGTAACCCAGTCGTGCCCGTTGGCACGCCTCCTCTATCGAAGGCGAGTCCCGAACGGTCACGGGGAGGGCTCTTGGTATTCAACCTCTTTATAGCGAGACCAAGGCCCGCTCCTTTCTTTCAATCTCAATCGAATCCGCCCCTCGCCTCGAGTTCCAACACCCAAAGCTCTAAATTTAGGCGCTTCGGACCTCCGAGGATGTCCGGCTCCGACCTGCAAGGCCGGTGGATGCCTTCCTCTGTCACGGAAGAAGACGTGCTAAAGCTGAGAGACGCCAGGTATCTAACCGGTGAAATTTCACACAGGCTGCCTACCCAAGGGCAGGTTATTCCCACTCCCAGGCCTGGTGAGAGCGTGGTGTTCATGTATCACTTCCTTCAGGGGTTAGGCTTTCCGACGGATCCCTTTGTGAGGGGGCTCATGTTTTATTATGGGCTGGAATTTCATGACTTGGATCCGGAGTCCATCCTCCACATCTCATCGTTCATTGTCGTATGTGAAGCCTTCCTCCGCATTACCCCTCACTTTGGGTTGTGGCTCAAAACCTTCAAAGTGGAACCGAAGATGATCAGGGGGCAGCAGGCAGAGTGCGGAGGGGCTGTTATAAGCAAGAAAGTTGACGCTCCATGGCCCGAGGGCTCTTTTCAAGAGGAGCTCAGTCTGTGGAAACAAGAGTGGTTTTATATCACAGCTCCCAGGGGCACCAAATGGGTGGCGCCACCTGCCTTTCGCTCGGGTCATCCACCGCGGCTGGCGTCATGGGTCAATAAAGGGCTCGACTGGGGGGCGTCCAAGGACGTGCCCTTGTTGCAGGGCCGTATTCGAGACCTCCTAGAGAGAGAGATCAATCTGGTCGTGGTAGCACGGGTCATGCTGATTCGTCGCACCCTGCCCTGCAAACGTCGCCCCCTCCTCCTGTGGGAGTTCAATCCGGAGGGACCATGAGCTCTCCAACATCTTATGGGCGTAACGCCCGTGGAGATGTACCAACTGTTCTTCGGATCACAAGCAATGTGTCCGGACTTGACCGAGGACGCAGGCCCGAGCTGCAATTGCCCAGATACTCAAGTAAGTAGTCCTATACACGGACATGCTATCCGTATATCTATCATAAACTTGCCTTTAAAAGAGCTGTCCCTTGAACAAGAGTGGATAGCGAAAGCAAAACTGATCCGGTGCCCGGCCCCCCTCCCTGAGACCACGCCGGATCCTGTGTTAACCAGGATGCTAGAGGCTGCGCCTTTTGAAGAAGGCGAAGGGGGGAACAAGGGAGCTACTGCCTCTGTGAAGGAGTTTATTGAGAAAGGAGGGATCAAGAATCCCTCCCTCTAGGGGGAGAAGAGGAACGCTTCTGAAGACCCGGAGACCAAGGCCTCGAAGCGGGGGAAGAAATCTTCGCCAGAGGGTCCTGCGTCGGGAGATGCCCCGGCCACACTATTTCCCCAAGGAGATCAGCCCTAAAGAGGGGCGTTTTCTTAAAATGAGAGACATCCCTATTTTATTTCTGAAGATAACCGAAATTTTTCCTTGTAGTTCGGATCTCAGCCCTTCTCAGCAGAGCTCGTCTTCAGGGGATCTTGATCCGGAGATGATGGAGAGCGAAACGCCTCCGCCTGCCGTACCGTCATGCGAGGCGGACGACCCTGAGGTGTCGTCACGAAGGGTTTCTCCGAATCCAGCGGGGCCTGAAGGCAGTCGTATGTCCCCTCAAAGCCCTCCGCGTCCGGCCTTCGAAAAAGGCCATCGGACGAGTCCGGCACCGACTGGTGTACGGTCGGAGGAGCTGAAAGATCTGCTTGGGCGAGCGTCTATCTCGGAAGATCACCGTGCGCTAATGGGTACGGTGATTGAAAGGATTTCATCCGCTGAAGGCGAGTTGCATGAAGCCGTCATAAGTTTACTGACGGGTTTTGAGGTACGCAAAATGATGTACCTTCTGACAGTTTTGCATATAGAATGCGCCCTGTATAGATAGTAGCCCCTGAGACTCAGTGCGTTGTCAAAAATGACAGCGCGCCAAGGATCATAATCCCAGGTATAATACGCGCTCTTCCTATGTAGGTGGCGAAGCGTCTGGTGGCAAGCCGGACTGATGAATTTGCCGAACTAAAGCGGCAACTTGACGTGGCGGATTCTGACATCGCGCTTGTCAATAAGCGGCTTGACGAGTCACAAGGTATGCAGCTTCTCCGCGGACACCCGGTAAGGTAGCTTAATGCCTGTGCCTTACAACATGTATACTTGACGCAGATGGTGCCGCTGCCATGGAGAACCTTCGGGCGGAACTCACCCGAGCCAAGGAGCAAGCCCGAAAAAGTGATGCGGCTGCCTTAAAAGCGGCCGAAGAGCTGAGAGCCGAACAGGCTGCTCACTGCCGAAGCAAGAAAGAAATGGCCGAGATGGCCGTAAAGTTGAAGAATGCTACCGACCGTTGCGAGCTTCTTGAAAAAGAAGGTCGAGTGGAACAAGAGGACCTGAAAAAGGCCGCTACTGAGGCCAAGGATGCTCATTCTGCGATGAGAGCTATGAAAGAGGAGCTACGTCAGGCCGAAGATATTGCGGCTGGAAAGCCTTTTCTGGTGTGGAGGAAATTCACGGATCCTAAGTAGGCTCAGTTGGGCCAGCTGTGGGGTGCAGAGGATGCTTATCTGGACTTGGCGGCGAGTGCCGCAGACGCCGCCGAACACTTCCGAGGCCAAAAGGATCACGGAATGGAAGAGCTTTTTTGGTCGCAGTTCCATAGTCCAGAGCATCCGCTTCCATTGACCGATCGTTTGGCCGAATGGGCTGAGCTGAATAGGTTGTCCGGACTTGCCATGAAGGATGGCGTGACTCATTTGTGGCCGAACAGGCCCGAGCCGAAGAGTTATTTTGGCTTGGTGCAGCAGTTCCTTGGTGCGGTGCCGCATATTGGTGCAATGAAGCGGTCAGCATGCATAGAGGGTGCGCGGATGGCTCTTGCCCGTGTCAAGACATACTGGGCGGAGATGAAGGCCATCGATGTTGCATCCCAGGATTTGGACAGAAGCCGAGTGCCTGCCGAGCACTATTTTGAGGAAGTCCTGCAGGGCGCTCGTTTAATAGAGACGCAGTGCTTGAAGGATATTATGTTCTAATGACATGTATGATTTGTGAAACAATGTTTCAATATAATATAAGGGCTTTTTATACTTGTGCGTTCAAGTATTAAAATACCTCCTGTGCGGCCGTTAATGTATATGTGTATATAACTTGAAAGATGGCAGTCTTCGGCTTCAGCCCCCACGCACATAGTGTGGGGGTGTTTGCCACACTTAATCCAACGTCTTGGTCCTGTAAAGGAGGTGATAGCGTAGCAAACTAGGCAACCTGACTATAATGCTTTATCATTTTCACTTAGCCATATGAGTTCGATGGTGGGGCTACTATATAGCCCCTAGGGGCACTGCGCCCTCCCGAATTCGGGGCGCGTATGTGCCTGACCGGGAAACGGTCCTTCGTTAATGCGGAGGAATTCTAAACATTCCGGTGGGTCATCAAGTGGTTGACCAATCTCACACTATATCATGACAGTCAGTTTTCGGCTTTCTCTACTGAGGTGCTCACCAGGCCGAACCGGGGCACAATCGCAGTAGTTCTCCTGGTGCCGCGTTAGCCGATAGAACGGAACGTAAGGCAGCAAAACACAGGAGACGGGCAAACCCAACATTTGACCAAAGACATGATTCGGAGCTGATGCATATAAGGCCTAACTCGAGACGCCGAACACTCCCTAAGGTATTCAGTCTTGATGAAAACGGGCAGAACAATGCCCTAAGCCCCTGGTGTCCAGGTACGCGCAAAAAATTCTGACGCAGCCGATGCCAAAATGCCAGCCTCCTCCTCGGTTATAGCAAGAAACCGGGGGATGTGTATCAACAAGAGACAATAAAAAAGGTTTACGCAGGGTCTTAATCTGAAAAGAATCCTTGCAACGGGTCCCTACTGCACGTCTGCGCCTGTGTCTCCGTTGTGTCGTATCCTGGACGGGTGTAGCACGGTGTTCATCTGTAAAAGAGAAGAACTTAGTTGAAGAAAGGTCGTGCGAAAAATGTACTTTATATTAAATAAATGGAGTACGATTCGAAAAGCGAATAAAATTGAGCCTTATTGTCTCTTGTTGTTCATGCATGCAGCCCCTTGTATGGGGGTGTGCGACTAGTAGGCCTTTATATGTTTACGCCAGACTCGTCTAGCCATGTTCGGGGTCCAAATGACCTGTTCAGGTGCTTGGTTTAGCGGAGCCGGATTAGTGTGTGACTGTCCAGGCAGTCTCACGTTCTTCCGTGCTCGAGTAACACTTGATACTTCCCTTTAATGAGATGATGCCGCGTGGACCGGGCATTTTAAGTGTAAGAGATGCATAATGCGGTATTGCGTTAAAGCGGGCGAAAGCTTCACGTCCCAATAGTGCTTGATAGCTACTTTTGAGTGGGGCGATATGGAAGGTTAACTTTTCACGGCGGAAGTTGTCGGATGAGCCGAACACAACTTCTAGCAGTAGGGAGCCCGTACAATGGGCATATAGGCCTGGCATTACCCCCTTGAAGGAGGTGTCGCTGTGGCGAATTTTGGTTGGGTCTATCCCCATTTTGCAGATTGTGTCCTGATATAGCAGGTTTAGATCACTACCGCCGTCCATTAGGACTTCTGTGAATTGGAGTCCGTCGATTATAGGATCTAATATCAAGGCAGTCCATCCTGCGTTCCGGATACTTCCGGAATAATCCTGATGATCAAAGGTGATTGGTTTTGACAACCAATGTCGGGACTCTGCTGGGATAGGCGGTGCGGCGCGTATTTCTATGGGCGTCGTTCTGATTTTCCCTTTTATCACTTGAAGTGAGTTTACTGTTTTGACTTCTTGTGGGAAATTCTTTTGTTTTCCGGTGCTCTGCTTGTGGGGTTCGTCATCGTCCTCGCTTGGTGTGTCGAGCCCCTTGTGTTTGGCATTGAGTTTGTCGGACTGCTTGAAGACCCAACAATCTCTGTGGGTATGGTTTGCAGGCTTCCCGGGGGTACTGTGGATTTGGCATATTTTGTCCAAGATTTTGTTTAAGTTGGATAGCTCGTGGTTGTTATCCTTGAGGGGCAGTTTTTTATGATTCTGCCGAGAGCTTTTGAATCCGGCGTTGACTGCCGTGCTCCTCGGGCTGTTTCCCCTTGTCCGGCGCTGGTCCTTGCTGCGTCGTGGTTTCCCGTTTCCATCTCTGACTTCGGATGTACTTGGGTCGCTGGTACTACATCTTGCCAGCCAACTATCCTCTCCCACGCAAAAGCGGGTCATGAGGCTTGTTAGTGCAGCCATTGTTCTTGGCTTTTCCTGGCCAAGGTGCCTGGCGAGCCATTCGTCTCAGACGTTGTGTTTGAAAGCTGCTAAGGCTTCGGCGTCCGGACAGTCGACTATTTGGTTCTTTTTGGTGAGGAACCTATTCCAGAATTTGCGGGCTGACTCTCCGGGTTGTTGAGTTATGTGACTTAAATCGTCTGCATCCGGAGGGCGGACATAAGTCCCTTGAAAATTTGCCCGAAAAGCATTCTCGAGCTCTTCCCAACTTCCAATGGTATTTTCAGGGAGGCTTTTAAGCCAGTGCCGTGCTGACCCTTTGAGCTTGAGGGGTAAGTATTTTATGGCGTGGAGATCATCTCCTCTAGCCATGTGTATGTGGAGGATGTAATCCTCAATCCAGACTCTAGGGTCTGTTGTTCCGTCGTATGATTCTATGTTTACGGGTTTAAATCCCGCTGGAAATTCATGATCCAGCACCTCATCGGTGAAACATAGGGGGTGTGCGGCACCCCTATATTTGGGTGTGCCGTGATGTTCGGATATTTGGCATGTTGCATTGCTTAGAAGAGCTTGCTTTCTTGGCCCGTAGATGGACCTAACTCGGCCATCCTTTTGATGCGAATCCTTATGCGGATCGCGTGCCAGCTTGTGTGCGGCGCCGCTTGCCGCTCTATGCTTGTCATGTGGTCGTCTATCCGACTGGGCGGCCTCTTTGTTCTTTGATTGTGGGGGCTTTAAGGCCTCCTTATCGAATTCGGGCAGTAGTTTGCGCTTCGGGTAGCTCTTTGTTTGGCGACTGTCGCCGTATTTGTCTGCGGTGTTGAGTACTTTGCTCCATCTGATTCTGAGTGCATCTTCCGCTGTTTTGAGCTTCCGCTTCTGCTTTTTCAGGCTACGCATAGTGGCAACGAGCCTTTTGTGGAGGTTCTTCTGCTCCAACAACTTGTCCGGTGTGAGATCGTCTGGACTGTTATCTTCGCTGGGGACGGATTGTTTATCCAAGTTGTCCTGTTCGGACGGTTGTTCAATGGCATGTTCGTCGTCCACCGGTTCGACCTGCTCTATGGCTGGGTCTGTATGGCCGCCGTCTTTGTCGAGGCGGGACTTTGTGCGGCGCTTTCGTCGCCGTCTTGACTGCTTTTCGAGGGATTTATCCTTCATAGCGTCCCGTTGTTCCTCGTCGTCACTTCCTTTAGGTGTATCCACCATGTATACATCGTGAGATGGGGTGGCTGTCCAATACCCTGTAGGTGCTGGTTCGTGGTTATCTCCTACATCGTCGTCCATACCGTCGATGTCTTCGGAGTCGAAATTGAGCACGTTGTTTAAACTTTCGACAGTGGCTATGAAGTGGGTGGTGGGTGGGTGTTGAATTTCTTCGTCGTCCGCATCCCAACCTTCCTGACCATAGTCCGGCCAGGGCTCTCCTGATAAAGAGAGAGACTTTAGTGAATTCAGGATGTCGCCAAGGCGCGAGTGCTGAAAGATGTCCGCGGCAGTGAACTCCATAACCGGCGCCCAATCGGATTTGATTGGCAGGGGCACGGGAGGTTTGGAGTCCGGAGAGGAGTCCGGCACCTCGGAGTAACGGGCTTTGCAAGGGACAGGGATGGTGTTCGGCTCAATCGCCATAGAGATCGTAGCCCCTGAGGCGGTGTCCAGCCACTCGTCCTCGATCGGCGAAGTCGGCTCTGAGCTAAGGGTCGGAGCGGATGCTGGTGCGGCCTCCAGGGCACTGTTCGGCGGCAGAGCTAGATCATACCCATCGAGACAGTGCGGCGCGCTTGGCTGTGGCTCGAATCCGTCGAAGATCAAGTCTCCGCGGATATCAGCCGTGTAGTTCAAACTCCAAAATCTGACCTGATGGCCAGGGGCGTAGCTTTCGATCTGCTCCAGATGACCAAGTGAATTGGCCCGCGGTGCAAAGCCGCCGAATACTAAGATCTGTCCGGGGAGAAAAGTCTCACCCTGGACCGCGTCGTTGTTGATGATCGAAGGAGCCATCGGACCTAAAGATGACGGCACAGAGGAACTCTCAATGAAAGCACCAATGTCGGTGTCAAAACCGACGGATCTCGGGTAGGGGGTCCCGAACTGTGCGTCTAGGCGGATGGTAACAGGAGACAAGGGACACGATGTTTTTACCCAGGTTCGGGCCCTCTCGATGGAGGTAAAACCCTACTCCTGCTTGATTAATATTGATAATATGGGTAGTACAAGAGTAGATCTACCACGAGATCAAAGAGGCTAAACCCTAGAAGCTAGCCTATGGTATGATTGTTGTTCGTCCTACGGACTAAAACCCTCCGGTTTATATAGACACCGGAGAGGGATAGGATTACACAGAGTCAGTTACAATGGTAGGAGATCTATGTATCCGTATCGCCAAGCTTGCCTTTCACGCCAAGGAAAGTCCCATCCGGACACGGGACGAAGTCTTCAATCTTATATCTTCACAGTCCAGGAGTCCGACCAACGGTGATAGTTCGGCTATCCGGACACCCCCTAATTCAGGACTCCCTCAATGTGTCTTGGCAATGAGGTTGCACATTGCTGTAAATGTGAGGTGGAACTAAAGTAAACATAAAGTATATGTGGTAGTGGAGACAAAAAAGAGTTCTGGCAATTTTAAGGGCTATCTAGAAGATGTTGGTTTGATCCTGATATGTTTTCTACTACTCGCTATCATCATCTTAGATTTGCTACCGATCTTGGAAAGAGACAATCGGCTGCTAGTTCTTGTGTCTAGGGCAAAACTACTCGGAAGCACAACGAGGCTGCTCACGTTCGAGAGAGGAGGAGGAATGTTATTTTGGAGTGTACGAAATTCACATCACATCGAATGAGTAGTTGTCGAGTTATCGTGCATTCATCATTCACATCACACCTGAGCATTTTGGATACGAAAAAATTTCAGTTGTTTCTTTGAATTTTTCTATTTTTTTGAATTAACTGTTTATCAGGAGGAATGAGCCTCGGCCCAGATAGCAATTACCTAACTAAACATAGACTGTATGTAGTAGAGAGAAAGAAAATTGTGGCAATTTCTGGGCTAAAAAATTGCACTATCGAAGGGCTATCTGGAAACTCTATTTAGAGATAGAGACGGGCATTTGACCCCGATAGGTTTTCTAGGAGCTGTCAACATCTTTTAGATATGATCCTCAATTCCTCATCTTGGGATGACAACCGGCTGCTAGTTCTCGTGTCTAGAGTCAAACTATTCGGAGGCATAACGGGGCCGATCACTGACGGCAGAGGAGGAACGCTGTTTTGGAGTGTAGGAAATTCACATCGAATTAATGATCAGTAGCAGCCGAAGACTATCGAGTATGGTGCATCCATCATTTCTGTTTCTCCACACGTTAGAAATCAGTCGCTGCTGTTATTTGAAAGGCAAAGCAAAAATACTGTCACCGTCGATGCGATGCTGTTTTCTATGGCCGGCTTGGAGATTTGCACTACCGGTATATTATAGATTTTGTTGATTAGAACGCGACGGCGACAGGGGCGAGGGGGTGCTTTCCGTTGGACACAAGTTGAGCTTGAGGTCACGGGGCAGTGAGCATGACACATGGCAGTAACCTGCGGCCGTGACGTGGGACCCGCAGGTCAGTTGCTCTGCCTCCGTGTGCATCTAGAAGACGTATGGCAAATCGTCCGCTGCTCGATCCGGTCAAAGGGAAAGGTCGTGATAAGGATTGATTGGTGACCAGGGTTAGCCAGTCGTCGAGTGCTCGGAACGGGAAGGGAAAGGATATGAGAAGAAGATGCTCGATCGATGCTCTGCCCGAATACCGCACGTGCGTGCAGTGCATATGCATGCGTCTCCGGGCAGTACATGGTGCGCGTACGTACGCGGGACCTTTGTTTGGTAGTGGTAGTACACTCCTCGTGACAGCCGTGCTCGTGTACGTGAAGCTTGTCTTCCCCATCGTTCGTACGCACGCGGCGGATCAAAGCCAGTAGTACGTCTGAACATGAATATCTCCAGAGAATTTCCACAACTGGAAGGGGAGCATCGATTCCAACGGCTGGTCTACGTGTTCACTGTCCTTGCTAGACGGAGACTGTATTGGCCTCTTGTATCTACTCCCTTCGTTTGGATTTACTTGTCACAAAAATGGACGTATCTACAACTAAAATACATCTAAATACATTCATTTCTTCGACGAGTAATTTCGAATGGAGGGAGTACCTATCTAGAAGAAAAATCTTTCTGATATATTTTTTGAGTACATTCCAAGACATTTTTTTCTAGTGTCATTCTGAAGACATTTGGTTCGCCGTTATGAAGTGCAGGATGACGAAGCTGGAACAAAAATCGGGCTTCTAGAGTTCAGAGTGGATGAGGCCAACTCCACCGCGCGACCCTAAACGGACATCCGTTTTGTCTAGATTCTGTCCGTTTGGGTAGCGATTTGGGATCGTGTCCGGACCTGTCCTGAAATGCGGTGGACGTGCGCCCAGCGCGCGGCCGCATCCATTTGCCCCATCCTATCCGTCAGGGCCAAAAATGCCCAAATTGCATCAAAACTAGTTTCCAACCCAAATATTTGTCTGAAAATTAAAATAGTTTTACAACTCAACTGAAATTGTCTTTAATAAAATAGTTTTACAACCAAATCAAAATTGTCTTGACTGAACCTAAATTGGACCAATACATCTATTGGTTGCCAATGTGATCCCATACGTGCTCAACCAAGTCATTTTGAAGATTTCAATGAGTGTGCCAATCACGCATCTCACGATGGAATTGGACAAACTGTTCAAATGTGGTCGGGTCTTGGTGCAGGGGCTCAATATTTTCACCTTGATAATCAAATCCTTGGTCGAAGATACTCTCATCACGCTCGTCCTCGATGACCATGTTGTGCATAATCAAACAAGCAGTCATCACCTCCCAAAGCTTCCTTTCATCCCATGACAGTGCAGGTTTCGAACGATACCCCACCGGGATTGAAGCACACCAAAAGCACGTTCCACATCCTTTCTAACACTCTCTTGCATTTGGGCAAATCTCTTTCTCTTCTCACCTTGGGGTTTCGAGATTGTCTTCACAAAAGTTGACCATTGAGGATATATACCATCTGCTAGATAGGATCCCTTGTTGTACTGGTGGCCGTTGATATCAAAGTTGACAGGTGGGGAGTGGCCTTCTGCAAGCCTTGCGAAGACTGGAGAGCGTTGCAGCACGTTGATATCGTTGTGAGAACCTGCCATGCCGAAAAAAGAATGCCATATCCAAAGATCTTGCGATGCCACCGCTTCTAATATGACAGTGCACCCGTTAACATGCCCCTTGTACTGGCCCTGCCAAGCAAATGGACAGTTCTTCCACTCCCAATGCATACAATCTATGCTGCCAAGCATGCCTGGAAAGCCTCTAGCTGCGTTGGTTGCCAACAATCTCTCTGTATCAGCGGCAGTTGGCTGTCTCAAGTACTCTGGGCCAAACACCTCGATCACGGCCTGGCAAAACTTGTACATTGACATCAGACATGTTGTCTCACTCATACGCACATACTCGTCCACCAGATCGCCTGGAATACCATATGCAAGCATGCGGATGGCCGCGGTGCATTTCTGATAAGAGGAGAACCCAAGCTTGCCAAGGGCATCGTTTTGCACTCGAAGTATGGGTCATGAGCAACCACTCCCTCTCGGATACGATTGAACACATGCCTTGCCATACGAAAACGACGATGAAATTTATCCAGCTTGAAGAGCGGGGTGTTGGCAAAGTAATCGGCATAAAGCAGATCGTGGCCTCTCTCCCTGTTGCGGTTCAGGTTGGGAGCACGGCCAGGGAGTGACCCCCTGTACCGAGGAAGCTGCCGTTGAATATGGTCGTGAACAACCAGTGCAGCCACCACAAGATCTTCATCATCCGACGACGAATCGTCCGACGAACAAAGGAAGTGATGAAAGAAAAACTCGTCTCCACTGTCCATACCTTTGATGGCAAAAAGTCGAACACCTTCCGATCGTGGTGGCGAAGAGGCCGCGATGATCACCTCGACGCAGCAGGGATGGTTGCCGGCCGGCTACTGGCCGCTCTGGAGCTCTCGTCGGAATCCGCCTTGGTCCGTCGCCGGCGGTCGTGTCCCCTCCGCCACCGGCAAGGACGGCGACGGCCAAACCTCCCCCGATAGACGACCAAAACTACGGCGAAAGCGCGGGCGTGGTGGCGGCCATGTCGAGACGTAGTTTGGTATGGACGGCGCGGGGCTGCGCGGTGAGGAGGCGGCCGAAGAATAGAGGCGGGGCTGGCGGCGGGACGGGGCGGGGAGAGAGGGTGAAGCGTTGGGAGCGGAGGGACTGCTAGTGTCCCCGACAGACGGGCCACGAGGGGGACAAGGGCGTGCGTACCGGCTGTCCGCGCGCGTCCGTTTCACCCCAAACCGAGCGCAAGTTTGGGCCGGGATGGGTAAAAAACGGACGGAATCCGGACATTTGTCCGTATGAGGCCGCGCGCTGGTCCGCCTCTTTTGTCCCTTTTACCTCAAACGGATAGGACTGGACAGGATAAGGTCGCGCGGTGGAGTTGACCTGATTGGGTTGGTTGCACTTGCACGGCCCCTTGACCGGTCAGCGGTCAGTCGGTCACCCACTCATCCCGCCCGCCACACACCCGCGGAGAAAATGCTTCCAGTCCATCTCATCTAACCGCGCGCGCGTACGTCTGGAGTGCGAGGCATCGGTGTGCGTCCGACGTCGGGCACCCAAGAAAGTTTCTTGCTCGCCTTTGCTGACCGCGGACTCGTGCGTGGACTGGTCTCACATAACCTGCACCACTGCGGCGCGCCCGCTGATCGGCTCCCTACACCCACCCATCGCATGGTACGAATACCACCCACCCATGTGGCGCCTATGCTACCTCACTGCAGCCAGTATATACATAAAACTGAGCACTACATCACTGCGTAGCTCTTGCTCGGGAGTATACATGTCCACCAGTGCACGTAACTAAAAGATCACTACTTCCCAACTGAGACTAACACAAATGGTCGCCGCCCTTCCATTCAAATTCAAGTCCTAGACAGATGATCGCATTTTTCTGAAACTACTAGCTGCCAAATCGAATATTACTGCACTGCCCGTTGCACGCCCGGCTGAACCGCCTCCTCGCGTCCATCAAACGTCCCCGTTAAGGCCAACTCCACCGCACGATCCCAAACGGACGTCCGGATTGGCCGGATTTTGTCCCTTTGGGGCGCCGATGGATTCGCACGTGTCCGGCTGTGTCCTTGGGTCGTGCGTGCGCCCACCGTGCGGCCGCACCCCAAATCACGTCCGTCTCAGAAAAGCAATAGAAAAAAGAAAACATAAATAAAATAACTAAAAAAGTAAATAAACGCAGTTTAATAAAGATAAAATTTAGTTAGGGGGGGGTCCATGGCCACAAAACGGCCCAGTTTCGTCACATTAATAATTAAACATAAAAGAAAAAGGTCGCCGCAGGCGCGCTCCTGCCCGTGCCCGTCGATGCCGTCGCCGTGGCCGTCTTCAGTGGTCGCTGGTGTCGTCGTCGTCGCTGACGAGGTCGACGTAGTCCGGCGGCGTCCACAGGTGGGCCAGCGATGCGTGGTAGAAGGGGGCGGACTGGACGGCGGGAGGTGCCTGCACCACCTCCTCCCGTGGCGACGCCTCCCGCTCCGGTGACCGCGGCGGAGTGGCGCGCCAGTTCACGCCCACGCCGGCGGCCATCTCCGGAGCAGTGCAGGACCAGGCCCACCCCTGGCCCATCAGCTGCTGGAACACGGCCGACGGCTCCTCCTCCATCGCATCCTCCCTCCTCTCCTCCGTCATCGCCGGCGGCCATCTGCAGCTCCGGGAAGGCCACGTCGCCGGCGGCAGAGAGTGCCATGGCCTCCTCCAAGCCGTCCCATTGCCGCTCGTCGTGCGTGTTCATGGAGTCCTCCATGACACGCTGCACGAGACGGGCCTCCTCCTTCGCCGTCATGCGAGGAGGTGGTGGTGGCGATGGAGATGGCGACGGCGAAGGCGTGGGCGTGAGGCCGCGCACCAGCCTACGCCCGCGCTCCTGGGGAGCAGTCGCTCGGCGCTCTGGGCGTGGCCGCCGTGGCCCCGTCGACGTGCCGGCGAAGAAGGACACCCGCCGCGTGTCGTGCTCATCGCGGAACCAAGTGTCCCACAATGGCGAGTCGGGTGCGTACCGGGGGTCGTAGTAGAAGTCATCCGGAAGGAGGCGGCGGCAGCGCTCGATCTCCTGGCCGCGCACACGGCCGGTCACCGGGACCGGCGGGATCGGCAGGCGGTCGGTCGACAGGTGCTAGTTGTTGGGGAGGTGGGCGTCGCTCCAGGGGATCGACGTCCTCGTCTCCCAATAACGGAGGCACACCGACGCGCGGATGTAGTGCCGATCGCGCTCGCCGGCGGACGCGGGGGCGATGGAGAACGCGGGCGGCGAGGGGGCCCGGCGTGGTGGCGATGGCGAGGCCGGCTCCTCCTTCTTCACCAAGCCGCGGCGACGCCCCGATGAGGAGCCAGCCTCGCGGTCGTGCTTGCCTTTGCGGCCGTAGTTCCAGAGCCCCATGGCCGCGGGCGGCTGGCCGGCGAGTTCTTGGCTAGGGTTTGGCTGTCGGGTTTCGAGGAGGCCGCGGGGTGGCGTGGGGCAGTGTGGACGACGACCGGTCCATGGTTTCCACTTAAAGAAGGACGGCGACCCTTCAACATGCGGATGACAGGTGGGGCCGCTGGCCCGTGCGCATTGATGTGGGCGGGTGGGAGGTAGGTGGCCGCCTGCCACGCGGCTCCGACGCGGATGAGGCGCGCATCCGTTTTGTTGGAGAACGTTGCAGAAAACAAAAAATTTCCTACTCGTTTCACCAAGATCATCTAGGAGTTCATCTAGCAACGAGTGATTAGATGCATCTACATACCTTTGTAGATCGCGAGCGGAAGCGTTCAAAAGAACGGTGATGATGTAGTCGTACTCGACGTGATCCAAATCACCGATGACCAGCGCCGAACGGACGGCACCTCCGCGTTCAACACACGTACGGGACGGGAGACGTCTCCTCCTTCTTGATCCAGCAAGGGGGAAGGAGAGGTTGATGAAGATCCAGCAGCACGACGGCGTGGTGGTGGATGCAGGGCGTCACAGCAGCAGGGCTTCGCCGAGACTACGAGGGAGAGACGTAACGGGGGGAGGTGGAGGCGCCAGGGGCTGGTGTGAAATCCCTCCTCTCCCCCCCACTATATATAGGGGTGCCAGGGGGGGCGCCGGCCCTAGTAGATGGCATCTACTAGGGGGGGCGGCGGCCAAGGGGAGGTTTCCCTCCCCCCCAAGGCACCTAGGGGTGCCTTCCACCACATGGACTCTTCCATGGTGGAAACCCTAGGCGCATGGGCCTATAGGGGCTGGTTCCCTTGGCCCATCTAGGCCAAGGCGCACCCCCTACAGCCCATGTGGCCCCCCGGGACAGGTGGCCCCACCCGGTGGACCCCCGGGACCCTTCCGGTGGTCCCGGTACAATACCGATAACCCCGAAACTTGTCCCGATGCCCGAAATAGCACTTCCTATATATAATTCTTTACCTCCGGACCATTCCGGAACTCCTCGTGACGTCCGGGATCTCATCCGGGACTCCGAACAACATTCGGGTTTCTGCATATACATATCTTCATAACCCTAGCGTCACCGAACCTTAAGTGTGTAGACCCTACGGGTTCGGGAGACAAGCAGACATGACCGAGACGACTCTCCGGTCAATAACCAACAGCGGGATCTGGATACCCATGTTGGCTCCCACATGCTCCACGATGATCTCATCGGATGAACCACGATGTCGAGGATTCAATCAATCCCGTACGCTATTCCCTTTGTCTATCGATATGTTACTTGCCCGAGATTCGATCGTCGGTATCCCAATACCTTGTTCAATCTCGTTACCGGAAGTCACTTTACTCGTACCGTAATGCATGATCCCGTGACCAGACACTTGGTCACTCTGAGCTCATTATGATGATGCATTACCGAGTGGGCCCAGTGATACCTCTCCGTCATACGGAGTGACAAATCCCAGTCTTGATCCATGTCACCCAACAGACACTTTCGGAGATACCCGTAGTCTACCTTTATAGTCACCCAGTTACGTTGTGACGTTTGGCATACCCAAAGCACTCCTACGGTATCCAGGAGTTACACGATCTCATGGTCTAAGGAAAAGATACTTGACATTGGAAAACTCTAGCAAACGAACTATACGATCTTGTGCTATGTTTAGGATTGGGTCTTGTCCATCACATCATTCTCCCAATGATGTGATCTCGTTATCAATGACATCCAATGTCCATAGTCAGGAAACCATGACTATCTGTTGATCAACGAGCTAGTCAACTAGAGGCTCACTAGGGACATGTTGGTGTCTGTTATTCACACATGTATTACGATTTCCGAATAACACAATTATAGCATGAATAAAGACATTTATCATGAACAAGGAAATATAATAATAATGCTTTTATTATTGCCTCTAGGGCATATTTCCAACAGTCTCCCACTTGCACTAGAGTCAATAATCTAGTTACATTGTGATGAATCGAACACCCATAGAATTCTGGTGTTGATCATGTTTTGCTCTAGGGAGAGGTTTAGTCAACAGATCTGCTATATTCAGGTCCGTATGTACTTTACAAATCTCTATGTCTCCATCTTGAACATTTTCACGAATGGAGTTGAAGCGACGCTTGATGTGCCTTGTCTTCTTGTGAAACCTGGGCTCCTTGGCAAGTGCAATAGCGCCAGTGTTGTCACAGAAGAGCTTGATCGGCCCCGACGCATTGGGTATGACTCCTAGGTCGGTGATGAACTCCTTCACCCATATTGCTTCATGTGCTGCCTCCGAGGCTGCCATGTACTCCGCTTCACATGTAGATCCCGCCACGACGCTTTGCTTGCAACTGCACCAGCTTACTGCCCCACCATTCAAAATATACACGTATCCGGTTTGTGACTTAGAGTCATCCAGATCTGTGTCGAAGCTAGCGTCGACGTAACCCTTTACGACGAGCTCTTCGTCACCTCCATAAACAAGAAACATTTCCTTAGTCCTTTTCAGGTACTTCAGGATATTCTTGACCGCTGTCCAGTGTTCCTTGCCGGGATTACTTTGGTACCTTCCTACCAAACTTACGGCAAGGTTTACATCAGGTCTGGTACACAGCATGGCATACATAATAGAACCTATGGCTGAGGCATAGGGGATGACACTCATCTCTTCTATATCTTCTGCCGTGGTCGGACATTGAGCTGAGCTCAATTTCATACCTTGCAACACAGGCAAGAACCCCTTCTTGGATTGATCCATATTGAACTTCTTCAATATCTTATCAAGGTATGTGCTTTGTGAAAGACCTATGAGGCGTCTTGATCTATCTCTATAGATTTTGATGCCTAATATATAAGCAGCTTCTCCAAGGTCCTTCATTGAAAAACTTTTATTCAAGTAGGCCTTGATGCTGTCCAAGAGTTCTATATCATTTCCCATCAAAAGTATGTCATCTACATATAATATGAGAAATGCTACAGAGCTCCCACTCACTTTCTTGTAAACGCAGGCTTCTCCATAAGTCTGTGTAAACCCAAACGCTTTGATCATCTCATCAAAGCGAATGTTCCAACTCTGAGATGCTTGCACCAGCCCATAAATCGAGCGTTGGAGCTTGCACACTTTGTCAGCATTCTTAGGATCGACAAAACCTTCCGGCTGCATCATATACAATTCTTCCTTAAGGAAACCATTAAGGAATGCCGTTTTGACGTCCATTTTCCATATTTCATAATCATAGAATGCGGCAATTGCTAACATGATTCGGACGGACTTCAGCTTCGCTACCGGTGAGAAAGTCTCATCGTAGTCAACCCCTTGAACTTGTCGATAACCCTTGGCGACAAGCCGAGCTTTATAGATGGTCACATTACCATCCGCGTCTGTCTTCCTCTTAAAGATCCATTTATTTTCTATGGCTCGCCGCTCAACGGGCAAGTCAGTCAAAGTCCATACTTTGTTTTCATACATGGATCCTATCTCGGATTTCATGGCTTCCAGCCATTTGTCGGAATCCGGGCCCGCCATCGCTTCTTCATAGTTCGAAGGTTCACCGTTGTCTAACAGCATGATTTCCAAGACAGGGTTGCCGTACCACTCTGGTGCGGAACGTGTCCTTGTGGACCTTCGAATTTCAGTAGGGGCTTGATCAGAAGTATCTTGATCATTGTCATTAACTTCCTCTCTAGTCGGTGCAGGCACCTCAGGAACATTTTCTTGAGTTGCGCCATTTTCCGGTTCAAGAGGTAATACTTCATCAAGCTCTACTTTCCTCCCACTTACTTCTTTCGAGTGAAACTCTTTCTCCAGAAAGGACCCATTCTTGGCAACAAAGATCTTGCCTTCGGATCTTAGGTAGAAGGTGTACCCAATAGTTTCTTTTGGGTACCCTATGAAGACGCATTTTTCCGATTTGGGTTCGAGCTTTTCAGGTTGAAGTTTCTTGACATAAGCATCGCATCCCCAAACTTTTAGAAACGACAGCTTAGGTTTCTTCCCAAACCATAATTCATACGGTGTCGTCTCAACGGATTTCGACGGAGCCCTATTTAAAGTGAATGCGGCAGTCTCTAAAGCATAGCCCCAAAAAGAAAGCGGTAAATCGGTAAGAGACATCATAGATCGCACCATATCTAACAGAGTGCGATTACGATGTTCGGACACACCATTACGCTGAGGTGTTCCAGGCGGCGTGAGTTGTGAAACTATTCCACATTTTCTTAAGTGTGCCCCAAACTCGTGACTCAAGTATTCTCCTCCACGATCTGATCGTAGAAACTTGATTTTCCTGTCACGTTGATTTTCAACCTCACTCTGAAATTCCTTGAACTTTAAAAGGTTTCAGACTTGTGTTTCATTAAGTAGATATACCCATACCTACTTAAATCATCAGTGAGGGTGAGAACATAACGATAGCCACCGCGAGCCTCAACACTCATCGGACCGCACACATCAGTATGTATGATTTCCAATAAGTCGGTTGCTCGCTCCATTGTTCCTGAGAACGGAGTCTTGGTCATTTTACCCATAAGGCATGGTTCGCACGTGTCAAATGATTCATAATCAAGAGACTCTAAAAGTCCATCAGCATGGAGCTTCTTCATGCGTTTGACACCTATGTGACCAAGGCGGCAGTGCCACAGGTATGTGGGACTATCATTATCAACCTTCCTTCTTTTGGTACTCACATTATGAACATGTGTAGCATCACGTTCGAGATTCATAAAGAATAAACCATTCACCATAGGAGCATGACCATAAAACATATCTCTCATAAAAATGGAACAACCATTATTCTCAGATTTAAAAGAGTAGCCATCTCGAATTAAACGAGATCCCGATACAACGTTCATGCTCAAAGCTAGCACTAAATAACAATTATTAAGGTTTAAAAGTAATCCCGAAGGGAGATGCAGAGGTAGCGTGCCGACGGCGATCACATTGACCTTGGAACCATTCCCGACGCGCATCGTCACCTCGTCCTTTGCTAGTTTCCGCTTATTCCGCAGCCCCTGCTTTGAGTTACAAATGTGAGCAACTGCACCGGTATCAAATACCCAGGAGCCACTACGGGCACTAGTAAGGTACACATCAATTACATGTATATCACATATACCTTTTGTTTTGCCGGCCTTCTTATCCGCTAAGTACTTAGGGCAGTTCCGCTTCCAGTGACCGCTTCCCTTGCAATAAAAGCACTCAGTCTCGGGCTTGGGTCCATTCTTTGGCTTCTTCCCGGCAGCTTGCTTGCCGGGCGCGGCAACCTCCTTGCCGTCCTTCTTGAAGTTCTTTTTACCCTTGCCTTTCTTGAACTTAGTGGTTTTATTGACCATCAACACTTGATGTTCCTTCCTGACTTCTACCTCTGCTGATTTCAGCATAGCAAATACTTGAGGAATGGTTTTTTCCATCCCCTGCATATTGAAGTTCATCACAAAGCTCTTGTAGCTTGGTGGAAGCGACTGGAGGATTCTGTCAATGACCGCATCATCCGGGAGATTAACTCCCAGCCGAGTCAAGCGGTTATGCAACCCAGACATAGTGAGTATGTGCTCACTGACAGAACTGTTTTCCTCCATCTTACAGCTGAAGAATTTGTCGGAGACTTCATATCTCTCGACCCGGGCATGAGCTTGGAAAACCATTTTCAGCTCTTCGAACATCTCATATGCTCCATGTCTCTCAAAACGCTTTTGGAGCCCCGGCTCTAGGCTGTAAAGCATGCCGCACTGAACGAGGGAGTAGTCATCGAAACGTGCCTGCCAAGCGTTCATAACATCTTGTTCTGCAGGGAGAACGGGTGCGTCACCAAGCGGTGCTTGTAGGACATAATCTTTCTTGGCAGCTATGAGGATGATCCTCAGGTTCCGGACCCAGTCCGTATAGTTGCTGCCATCGTCTTTCAGCTTGGTTTTCTCTAGGAACGCGTTGAAGTTGAGGACTACGTTGGCCATTTAATCTACAAGACATATTGTAAAATATTTAGACTAAGTTCATGATAATTAAGTTCAACTAATCAAATTATTAGTGAACTCCCACTTAGATTAGACATCCCTCTAGTCATCTAAGTATTACATGATCCGAGTTAAACTAGACTGTGTCCGATCATCACGTGAGACGGACTAGTCAACATCGGTGAACATCTTCATGTTGATCGTATCTTCTATACGACTCATGCTCGACCTTTTGGTCTTCTATGTTCCGAGGCCATGTCTGTACATGCTAGGCTCGTCAAGTCAACCTAAGTGTTTGCATGTGTAAATCTGTCTTACACCCGTTGTATGTGAACGTCTGAATAAAACACCCGATCATCACGTGGTGTTTTGAAACAGCAAACTGTCGCAACGGTGCACAGTTAGGGGGAACACTTCTTGAAATTAGTATGAGGGATCACCTTATTTACTACCGTCGTTCTAAGTAAACAAGATGCAAAACATGATAAACATCACATGCAATCAAATAATAAACGTGACATGATATGGCCAATATCACACAGCTCCTTTGATCTCCATCTTGGGGCTCCATGATCATCTTGTCACCGGCTTGACACCATGATCTCCATCATCATGATCTCCATCATCGTGTCTCCATGAAGTTGCTCGCCAACTATTACTTCTACTACTATGGCTAACGTGTTTAGCAATAAAGTAAAGTAATTTACATGGCGTTTCTTGATGACACGCAGGTCATATAAAAGAATAAAGACAACTCCTATGGCTCCTGCCGGTTGTCATACTCATCGACATGCAAGTCGTGAATCCTATTACAATAGCATGAACATCTCATACATCACATATAGATCATTCATCATTCATCACAACTTTGGCCATATCATATCACAAACCACTTGCTGCAAAAACAAGTTAGACGTCCTCTAATTGTTGTTGCAAGTTTTACGTGGCTGAATTAGGGTTCTAGCAAGAACGTTTTCTTACCTACGTTAAAGCCACAACGTGATTTGTCAACTTCTATTTACCCTTCATAAGGACCCTGTTCATCGATTCCGCTCCAACTAAAGTAGGAGAGACAGACACCCGCCAGCCACCTTATGCATCTAGTGCATGTTAGTCGGTGGAACCGGTCTCACGTAAGCGTACATGTAAGGTTGGTCCGGGCCGCTTCATCCCACAATACCGCTGAAGCAAGAAAGGACTAGTAACGGCAAGAAAGTTGACAAATCTACGCCCACAACAAATTGTGTTCTATTCGCGCAAGAAGAACTACGCATAGACCTAGCTCTGATACCACTGTTGGGGAACGTTGCAGAAAACAAAAATTTTCCTACTCGTTTCACCAAGATCATCTAGGAGTTCATCTAGCAACGAGTGATTAGATGCATCTACATACCTTTGTAGATCGTGCACGGAAGCGTTCAAAAGAACGGTGATGATGTAGTCGTACTCGACGTGATCCAAATCACCGATGACCAGCGCCGAACGGACGGCACCTCCGCGTTCAACACACGTACGGGACGGGAGACGTCTCCTCCTTCTTGATCCAGCAAGGGGGAAGGAGAGGTTGATGAAGATCCAGCAGCACGACGGCGTGGTGGTGGATGCAGGGCGTCACAGCAGCAGGGCTTCGCCGAGACTACGAGGGAGAGACGTAACGGGGGGAAGGTGGAGGCGCCAGGGGCTGGTGTATGAAGTCCCTCCTCTCCCCCACTATATATAGGGGTGCCAGGGGGGGCGCCGGCCCTAGTAGATGAGATCTACTAGGGGGGGCGGCGGCCTAGGGGAGGTTTCCCTCCCCCCCAAGGCACCTAGGGGTGCCTTCCACCACTAGGACTCCTCCTAGGGGGAAACCCTAGGCGCATGGGCCTATAGGGGCTGGTGCCCTTGGCCCATGAAGGCCAAGGCGCACCCCCTACAGCCCATGTGGCCCCCCGGGACAGGTGGCCCCACCCGGTGGGCCCCCGGGACCCTTCCGGTGGTCCCGGTACAATACCGATAACCCCGAAACTTGTCCCGATGCCCGAAATAGCACTTCCTATATATAATTCTTTACCTCCGGACCATTCCGGAACTCCTCGTGACGTCCGGGATCTCATCCGGGACTCCGAACAACATTCGGGTTTCTGCATATACATATCTTCATAACCCTAGCGTCACCGAACCTTAAGTGTGTAGACCCTACGGGTTCGGGAGACAAGCAGACATGACCGAGACGACTCTCCGGTCAATAACCAACAGCGGGATCTGGATACCCATGTTGGCTCCCACATGCTCCACGATGATCTCATCGGATGAACCACGATGTCGAGGATTCAATCAATCCCGTACGCTATTCCCTTTGTCTATCGATATGTTACTTGCCCGAGATTCGATCGTCGGTATCCCAATACCTTGTTCAATCTCGTTACCGGCAAGTCACTTTACTCGTACCGTAATGCATGATCCCGTGACCAGACACTTGGTCACTCTGAGCTCATTATGATGATGCATTATCGAGTGGGCCCAGTGATACCTCTCCGTCATACGGAGTGACAAATCCCAGTCTTGATCCATGTCACCCAACAGACACTTTCGGAGATACCGTAGTCTACCTTTATAGTCACCCAGTTACGTTGTGACGTTTGGCATACCCAAAGCACTCCTACGGTATCCAGGAGTTACACGATCTCATGGTCTAAGGAAAAGATACTTGACATTGGAAAACTCTAGCAAACGAACTATACGATCTTGTGCTATGTTTAGGATTGGGTCTTGTCCATCACATCATTCTCCCAATGATGTGATCTCGTTATCAATGACATCCAATGTCCATAGTCAGGAAACCATGACTATCTGTTGATCAACGAGCTAGTCAACTAGAGGCTCACTAGGGACATGTTGGTGTCTGTTATTCACACATGTATTACGATTTCCGGATAACACAATTATAGCATGAATAAAGACATTTATCATGAACAAGGAAATATAATAATAATGCTTTTATTATTGCCTCTAGGGCATATTTCCAACACGTTTGGTGTCCGCCGCGATCCAAAACCGGCGCAAGTTTGCGCTCGAAATGGGTCAGCCCGGACAAAAAACGGATAAGATGGGTCCGGGCCATCGCGTGCTGGGCCGTCTCATTTGTCCGTTTTACCCCAAACGGACGGGGGCGGACAGGATAGGGTCGTGCGGTGGAGTTGGCCTAAACCCTCGTGAAAAATGGTGGTGGTGCTACTCAAGCATCTTGTCTCGAGCTCCGAGGTGAAAACCTAGGTCTGACAGTTATACCTAGCAATGGTGATATTTTTATGTCGTGACCTTGTTGAAGGTATTTCTCAGATATGTTCAGACTAGTTCTTCAGGATGAAAATCTATATCCTGACCTTGAGTGGTTGGATCCGGTGACGGCGGCGCTTGAGCGTTGCTCCCTTCATGAAGACGTTGCTGTTGAACAACCCTGACGTTCATGTGGTGTCATGAAATTGTTGGTGCGGATACGATCATTGTTCTAATTTGCCAATCATAGATCTGGTCTTTTTTTTCCTCACCTACACATAGCTTTTGTGACACTCCAAAAACTTTCATTTGGTTTTCAGCAAACTCTTTGTTTGATTTGAAGGAGGCCACTCAAAATCCTTTAAAAAAGACTCTCCTTCTCAAATATTTTCTCTGATGTCAAAACTTTTACTTTTGATCATCCTCAACCTTGATGTTTGGTTTTGAAGGCTTTTCAGTGGTGTGGACTCATCACAATTTATTTTTGAAAGTTTTTCTTTTAAAAAGAAAACCTTAGGGTTTTGGATTTATTCCTTTTATTCCAACCATACTCCTTTACCATGCCTCATGTTAAAATATTTGTTCCAAAACACCTCCCTCCACTTTGGGTCAAGTCAAGTAGCCAATCCTAGCAAGTTCAACCCATTTTGGATTTTTATTCCATTTATTTTAACCCTAAAACTATTTCTGCCATTATTTTTGGACCTAGGTGGTTTACAAAGGAAGTACCGAATTTCTTGTGAGTTCTGATCTCAAGCCAACTCCTATGGCTAGTCCTTAGCACCCTCAACCTAGATCCATCAAGATCCACTCTTCCACAATTCAAAATTTTCAAGTTTTTCTCACTTCAAGTTTGGACTAGATTCATCATTTTTGGTGAAATTCATATTTTCCCTTCTCCAAACGTTCTACCAAAAATCAGGCAGCCCCCAGGTGCAATGAGAGGCCACCTCACCAAAGGTCAGCTCCAGATAAATTACCCACATGCCAAAACCATTTCATCGAACACCTGGCCTGCACTGTTACTGTACATGTTCAGATATTCAGTGGTTCAGTTCGACAGTCAGTGTCGTTTTCTTCAGAGACTTGTCGTCGATCTCACCAGTGCACGCTGGCGCCTTGTGCACTGCTTCTCCTTCTTATCCAGAGCGTCGCACACTCTCTTGGACGGGCGCAGGTGTCGGTGGCGGCGTGCCTCGCTGACGCCGGCAGCTTCTGCGGTGGCAGAGCCACCCGTTGCGGCCAGCGGGAGCCAGCGCCAGCTTTCTGCGCCATCCAGCACCGCCCAAACCACCCGAGGCCTCCGCATGGTCGTCTACTTGCCAGCGCACGCCGCAGCACCGTCGCCGTGGCCCGGCAAGCACAGGGCGCGCTCTCTGCCGCCGACGGGCCCGCGAGGCGCCGTTCCGTCGAAACTGCAAAACAAGTCTAATTCAACCGAGTTTAATGTTTGGATGAAACCAGTGGATCTCCATGTTGATGCCCAGCCACCTAAACCACCCGTCCGGCCACTACATCACCGTAACCGCCGCCGGAGTTATCCCGTTCGCGGGAACCGCCATGGGCCGGCTATAAATAGCCACTCCGAGCTCTCCTTCGACCAGCACTACTCCCACCACCTCACCAGAGCCCCGCCAAGACACCAGGAGGACCCCGAGGAGGTCTTCTCCTCCGTCTCCGGCCGCCCCGATCCGCCTCGGGCTCCAGCTCGATCCACTCAGGTGAGGCCACCCCGCCTCCCAAACCACGTCAGCAACCCTCTGGTGCACCCAGTACACTAACCCACGCCCCAATTTGAAGCTTGCAGCCCTCCCCGGCGAGATCCAACGACGCCCGAGCCGTCGTCCGCCGGAGTGAAGGCCACCGTGGACGTGGAGCTCGCCGACGACAAACTCCACCACCCACAGGTGCGGAAGAACCCTAGGAACCCGTAGGTACCATCCACTCTTCCTAACTCGCCGTGGATCACCGCCGGCGACCACCGCAGCCTTCGGGCACCGGCGCGCTCTTTTTCCCCCTCCAACTTTCAAACCTGACGAGTGGGACCCCCTTGTCAGCCTCTCATTTCTATTCGAACCGTTTTTTCTCGAAAGCGCCTTCGGGCAAATACGCTTTCAGTCTGAAACGTTTTTCTGGCCTTTTTCTGATCAGCCCCTGGGAAGTTTCTGTTTCATTACACACAAGTCCCTGGGCTAAAATCCTAATAACTTTTAAACAGAAAATGATTTTTGATTGATTCTTTTCAGTCATCTTTATTTTTCTGTCTAGTTTTTTATCAGATTTATTTTTGAAAAATATTTGGAACACTTTTTGAGCACACACGGTATTTAGTGCGTATTTTCTTTATACCGTAGATACCGGAGGAGGTGACGGAACCGCCAACTTCACCGAGCTAGACTCTGACTACGCCAACCAGGCAAGCATGTTTGAACCTTTGATATGATGAGTGTTTTGCATGTTTGCATTGAGTAGTTAGTTCATGGCATGTTTATATGCATAGCAGTGAGTGTTATATTGAATGCAAAGCTGATGCAAGTGAGCTTCGAAACTCCATATGTTATTTGATGTGAGTTTACATGATCATGTGGTGACATGAGAGGTGGTAAGATGGCAGTGTTGAAGCATGCCAGTCTTATGCCAAACCATTTAACTCTAGTATCGACGTGGACCAAGTCCTGTTACCATCCATTTCCTTTTTGTGCTACCACATGTTTTCTGCAAAGAATATGGTTTAGTAAGTTGCAAACCGCTTTCCTCGTACACACCAAGTAGAGAGGCTGTGATGAGGGTTCCATGGCCCTGGATTAAAGCTAGTCATCCAGTCAGGGGGCACGGGTGTTTCCGGTTGGGACCGAGAGGGGGGCACCCCTTAGAGCGCGCGAATATAAATTTGATCCCATGCTATTCGAGGTTGTAGCCTCCCCGTCTCAAAGTTTTTCTTGAACATTGCCTAGGGTGATTCCTGGCATTGTGAGGTGGAATGGGTGTGTACTGGTTAGATGTGTTTCTACCGAAATACCGTAAACGGAACTAGTCCTTCGTGACTACTGAAATCCGTTGGCTGTGGTTAAATAGTGCAAACTCTGCAGAGTCAAACTCATTCAAGTAACCGTATCTATGGTCAAGGTCGGTGTCCAACTTGTCCTTGTCAGTCTCAGTGTCGGTCTCCGTGACAATCTCTGGTGAACAAACATGAGTGGTAAACCCGGCTGAATGATTACTCCTGTGGATGGACTAACCCGTTTATTATTATGAACTGAGTATTTTCCTTGGGATGGTCTATACTGCTTGAATACGACAATGAAATATAAGCCCTTTATGTGACGTTGCTCAGACGTCCGACTGTGGCATTTATGTTATTTACTTTCGATATAAGCCCTTTATGTGACGTCGCTCAAACGTTGGACTGTGGCATTTGTGTTATTTACTTTCTATATAAGCCCTTTATGTGATGTCGCTCAGACGTCCGACTGTGGTACTCTTGTTATTTACTTTCGATATAAGCCCTTTATGTGATGTCGCTTAGACGTCCGACTGTGGCACTCTTGTTATTCACTTTCGGTATAAGTCCTTTACATGATGTCGCTCAGACGTCTGACTGTGGCACGCACTGTCATTTACCTTTCGATATGAGCCCTTTATGTGGTGTCGCTTAGACGCTCGACTGTGGCATGTTAATTTATTTGTTCACCTTTCGAGGCATCGCTTCAGACACCCGATCGGTTTTCAGTTATTTTGTTGGGATTTCGGGAGGACTACCGCCCGACTTCCTTTTTATTTAACATGTCGTGTAAGTTTATTATTTGAGTATGCATTGCTAATTGCTCATGATGCATCATGCTTGCATTTGTTATATCTTATGTCCGAACTGTCTTGCGAGTACATTAAAAGTACTCACCTGGCTCTTTGATTTGGCCAGATGTTGACGAAGGCGATCTCATGGATGAAGAGTACGATAGCAAGTCCGACGCCTAGAGGAGTCCCAGTTTGTCCCGTGCGATCCTGGATTTGGTCGCTTGTATCATATATGCTTCCGCTACCCGAATAAAACCATCAAGCCTCACCTCGACGCTCGATGAGTTGCAGGATTAGGAGTCATGTCACTCGCTTCACTATGACATATCCACCACCACTTTTATTACAAGTCAGTAGTATGCCACCACACCCTTGTGTCATATCCGCCCTTATGTAAATATTGGTGTGCTTGTAATAAATTGTTGAGCAACCTCTGCTCAACCCTGTATAATATTTAGTACTACTGGATTTCTGTATCAAGGATTTGTCTACCAGTAAGGAGGATTTTTCCTATACTGGTATATATAAAGTTCGGTTTCTCAATAAGCTTTTTATTGAAAAAAACGGTCGTGACAAACTTGGTATCAAACCCAGGCTGACTGTAGGAAGCCACTAGGTGCGATCTCTAATCGGTTATTAGCGTAATAAGTGCTATTTTAATATTTTACAAATGTAGTCATTTTCTGACAGTCAGCGTAAATTTATGATCTGACTATTCGGAATTTTTGCCTACTTTTGTAGATGGCTGGCAACGACTGTGAGTCACAGGTGTTCGCCAACGTGCCCGAGGGGTTCGTCAAGCTTCTCACCTCCATCATCAAAATCGCGACCGGGCCATCGACTCGTCCGGAGTTCACACTCTACCAGCACAAGATCAACGATGGTCTGTCCATGCACCAGGCCGCGGTGCAATTCAAGGGAGGGCGTGTTAAGTTACGCCGCTTCCGGTTTGTGGGAAGAGCCATGCCTATGGAGAGGCATGCTATGCAGATGGCTGCCCGTGAGGTGATAGCTCGTCTTCGGGATGTTCTTCCTTCAATGAAGACTCGTCGCTACCGCTACCTTCCCTGCCACGTGCCATACACCTGTCACTATGCATTCGCTTGCCCTAGGGGAGAAAGGGATGAAGCTATTGAGATGCTGGTTGAATATCTCAAGGCGCTCGAGGCAGCATTTGATAACCTCGTGGACGACCTTGTGGCTGCTCGCATGTCCGTCGTGCACAGTTGTTCCGCCAACAGGAGGGAGCTTCTCCATACAGCTCCACCACTGACTTACGTCTCGTCCTCGGCATCCCACACACCTGCCACCCTCGCCACTACTCACCGCCTGCTTACTCCTGAAGAATTTGACTGAGTCATCGCTCCTACTCCAGTCAGAGCTGCACCACCTATTGCACCCGCACCAGCTCCACAGCACAGTGCTTCACGCCTGGAGCCTATTAGTGAGGAGGAGGCTGAGTCTCCAGCACCACTGGGACTTACCCTTGGCAGGCCGAGGGAAATCCTCACCATCTCCGACTGAGTACGCCTAGCAGCCGTGCAGTGTGTCAGCTTGTATGATATGTTTTATATGTATATAGGTTGTGAGAAGTAGTCTGTGCGCGCATCATGTAGGAACTGGGAGAAGTGCACTAGCCTAAATAACATGTCAGGTATGTGTACGCACATCCTGAGTGATGTATTGTATAATTATGCTTGCGTGTAAGATATGTACTGAGCGGTCCTTCTCCGTGCGCAATCAAGTATTTTCTTGAAAAATGTTGGAATTCTTAAATTTTATTCGTCTTGCAAAATTATATTTTGCCACTCAGCTTTTCTCACAAGTTTTTCAAAAAAAACTACCCCAGAGCAGAAAATGTCTCGTCCTTGGACTCGTTCTATGCCAAGTCCACCGGAAGAAAATTATGGTACGCAAACAAGCAACAATTTAACACAGGGACAGTCAAGTCAGCAAGGCAGTGAAGCATCACTATCTCAAGTATGTCGCCTTTATGAGCAGAGTCAGCAACAACATCGAGAAATGATGAACCAAGTCATCAATATGGGAAATCACCATGGACTGTATCAGCAGCAATCCAAACTGTCTGAACTACAAAAGACACGTCCCCCAACGTTCTCGCACACTGACAAACCTCTTGAGGCCGATGATTGGCTTCGAGATATGGAGAGGAAATTAATTATTGCACAGTGTTCAGACCGCGAGAAAGTACTATATGCACCGCACTATCTCACTGGAGCGGCTGCATCATGGTGGGAGAATTTCCTACACATGCATCCCAATGAAAATGATATAACCTGGGAGGAATTCAAGGAAGGTTTTCATGGGGCGCACATCCCCAGAAGTATTATGAAGCTCAAGAAGAGGGAGTTTGATGACCTCAAGCAGAGGACCATGACGGTGACCGAATACAACAGTCAGTTTACTCTATTGTCTCGCTACGCCGACGAAGAATGTACGACTGAAAACAAGAAGATGGAAAAATTCCTGGACGGTCTGGCACCCGCGCTTAAATGCCAGTTGGTCGTACACACCTTCCTAGATTTCAAAACACTGGTGGATAAGGCTATTACATTGGAAAATGAATGCTGTAGCTTGGAGGATTTTCGCAAGCGCAAAAGAGACCATACTACACTTGCTCGCAACCACCGGAGCAAGACGGAGTTTCAGAAGAGTGGGGTACACAAACCCACGACCAATGTTACTCGCCCAAACAAGAATTTACATGCAAGGGACAAGGAGTTCACATATCGCCCAGGCGTTACTTGCTACGCTTGTGGAGAAGAAGGACACTATGCCAAGCAGTGTCCCAAGCCAAGAAACTCGCCCCCCAAGCCGAACAACGGTGGCAATAATTCAGCACCCAAGAGAAACAACTTCAACCCCAATAACAACCACAGGAAGGGTCACCTGAACCACGTGACCAAGGAGGAAGCGCAAAATGCCCCAGATATCGTACTCGGTACGTTCCCTGTCAACACAATACCTGCCACAGTTTTGTTTGATTCTGGGGATTCTCACTCGTTCATTTCAAAGAGATTTGCCTTGCAAAATGATTTTTCGATGCTTTCCTTGGAAAAATCCATGATCATCAAGTCCCCTGGGATTAAGCAAGTTACTCAAAATTAATGCCAAGGTGTGGTTATTGAGCTTGAAGGACTAAAGTTTCATGCAAACCTCATCGTATTGGAGAATAAGGGACTGGATGTTATCCTAGGAATGGACTGGTTAACCACCAACAAAGGATTTATTGACTGCTTCAATCGGACTATGATTCTCACCCACCATCATGGGAAGACAATAAAAATTTCAGCTCAAGAAAGGCAAATATAACGACAACCAAGGTTGAACAAGGTCGACATCTCAGAGATAAGCAAAGTTCCAGTGGTATGTGAGTTTCCCGACGTATTTCCTGAGGAACTACCAGGCATGCCGCCAGACCGGGAAATAGAATTCATCATTGAGCTAGCACCTGGAACCACCCCCATTTACAAGAAGCCCTATAGAATGGCACCCTCCGAGTTGGTAGAATTAAAGAAGCAAATAAAAGAGTTGCTGGGCAAAGGATTTATACGAGCCAGCTCCTCACCTTGGGGTTCACCAGTATTATTTGCCAAGAAAAAGGATGGGGCACTAAGATTGTGTATAGACTATCAAGCACTCAACATGGTCACCATTAAAAATAAATATCCAATGCCACGAATAAATGACTTATTTGACCAGCTCGCACAAGCCAAAGTCTTCTCGAAAATTGATTTGAGGTCGGGATATCATCAATTAAAAGTATGGACACAAGATATTCCCAAGACAACATTTACCTCAAGATACAGACTATATGAGTTTACAGTAATGCCGTTTGGACTGACGAACGCCCCCGCATATTTCGTCCACCTCATGAACAAAGTATTTATGAAATTTATGGACAAATTTGTTGTGGTATTCATTGACGATATTCTGGTATACTCCAAGACACCAGAAGAGCACGCTGAGCATCTCAGGATTGTACTGGGAGAACTAAGGAAACATCAGTTGTACGTCAAGTTCAGGAAATGTGTATTTTGGTTAAGACAGGTCGGTTTTCTAGGCCACGTACTTACCCAAGAAGGTGTTGCCATAGACCCGGAAAAGGTCAAGGCCGTACTTGGCTGGAAACCACCAGCCAGCATAACGGATGTACGAAGTTTCTTGGGAATGGCATGATATTACCGAAGATTTATTGAAGGATTCTCCACCATAGCAAAACCAATGATCCAGCTGCTCAAGAAGGATAAAAAGTTTGTATGGAATGAAGCCTGCGAGAAAAGTTTCCAAGAACTCAAGAGGAAATTAATGACAGCACCAGTACTAGTGGTGCCAGACATACACAAAAGTTTTGAAGTGTATTGTGACGCATCCCGGAAGGGCCTCGGATGCGTATTAATGCAAGAAGGCAAAGTAGTCGCTTGCGCTTCCAGGCAACTACGGAAGCATGAAGAGAACTATCCCACACATGACTTGGAGTTGGCAGCAGTCATTCACGCACTCAAGGAGTGGAGACACTTTTTACTTGGAAATCGTTGTGAAATATATGCGGACCATAAAAGCCTCAAATATATTTTCACTCAACCAGAGCTCAATTTGCGACAGCGACGCTGGATGGAATTGGTGAAAGATTATGACATTGGCATTCACTACCATCCAGGAAAAGCAAATGTAGTGGCAGATGCTCTTAGTCGGAACCCCGGCTCGGGCAACGACAGTCTACCAAATTTGAGACCTAAATTTCAGCAGGAGTTTGCTAATCTCAACTTGGTGATGGTCATCGAAGGAAATGTGTCGAACTTGGAAATACAACCTACCCTAATAGAACAGATTAAGGAGGCTCAGCGTGGACACCCCAGCATCGAAGGAATAAAAAGAAAAGTGAGTATGGGCAAGGCCTCAGAATTTGTCATAGACGATAAGGGAATATTGTGGTACGGAGATAGGATTTGCGTACCAAATATAGAAGACCTTAAACAACAAATTCTAGCTGAAGGCCACACCGCTCCGTATTCAATCCACCCTGGAGGAACAAAAATGTACAAGGACCTTCAAGAAAAAATTTGGTGGCACGGTATGAAGAGGGACATAGCCACGTTCATTGCATGTTGTGATTCATGTCAACGCATCAAGGCCGAGCACCAGAAACCAGCCGGACTATTACAGCCAAACAAGATACCCGAGTGGAAATGGGACAAGATTGGAATGGACTTTATTGTTGGACTACCTCGGTCATGACACGGAGATGATGCCATATGGGTCACTACAGATAGACTGACTAAGGTGGCACTCTTTATCCCAGTGAAGACAACCCACACCACTCAGAAGCTTGCCAGGCTTTACCTCTCCCGTATCGTCTGTCTGCATGGAGTTCCAAAGACTATAATTTCTGACAGAGGCACACAATTCGTCTCTAGATTTTGGGATCACCTACAACAGGCTCTGGGGACCCAACTATCATTCAGTACAGCATACCACCCCCAGACAGATGGACAAACTGAGCGGGTAAACCAAATTCTAGAAGACATGCTGAGGGCATGTGTCCTCATCTATGGAACTAGTTGGGAAGAAAGCTTGCCATATGCAGAGTTCGCATACAACAACAGTTACCAAGCCAGCCTACAAATGGCACCTTTTAAAGCCTTGTACGGACGGAGATGTCGTACCCCGCTAAATTGGTCAGAGATCGGAGACAGCCGAATCTTCGGCCTAGACATGCTCAAGGAGGTTGAGGAAAAGGTTAAGCTAATCAGGGACCGACTCAGGACAGCTCAAAGTCGACAGAAGAGTTATTACGACCGAAAACATCGGGGAGTCAGTTTTGAACCCGGTGAATATGTGTACCTATGAGTATCACCTATGAGGGGCCTGCAAAGATTCAAGGTTAAGGGAAAGCTAGCACCAAGATTCATCGGACCATTATGTGTAGTGGCACGAAGAGGCACAATAGCCTACCAGCTAGATCTACCCGAAGAATTGTCAGACGTCCGCGACGTGTTCCACGTATCACAGTTGGGGAAGTGCGTGAGCAACCCAGAGAAGCATGTATACCATGAAGACATTGACGTACAGCTAGACCTCACCTACAGGGAACGTCCAATAAAAATATTGGAGGAGTCTGAAAGGAGGACCCGTCAGAAAACAATAAAGTTTTTCAGAGTTCAGTGGAGCAACCACACCGAGAATGAAGCAACGTGGGAAAGAGAGGATTTTCTTCAGACAGAGCACCCACACCTATTTGAGGATCAGCTGAAATCTCGGGGACAAGATTTTTCCTAAGGGGGTAGGTGTTGTGACACTCCAAAAACTTTCATTTGGTTTTCAGCAAACTCTTTGTTTGATTTGAAGGAGGCCACTCAAAATCCTTTAAAAAAGACTCTCCTTCTCAAATATTTTCTCTGATGTCAAAACTTTTATTTTTGATCATCCTCAACCTTGATGTTTGGTTTTGAAGGCTTTTCAGTGGTGTGGACTCATCACAATTTATTTTTGAAAGTTTTTCTTTTAAAAAGAAAACCTTAGGGTTTTGGATTTATTCCTTTTATTCCAACCATACTCCTTTACCATGCCTCATGTTAAAATATTTATTCCAAAACACCTCCCTCCACTTTGGGTCAAGTCAAGTAGCCAATCCTAGCAAGTTCAACCCATTTTGGATTTTTATTCCATTTATTTTAACCCTAAAACTATTTCTGCCATTATTTTTGGACCTAGGTGGTTTACAAAGGAAGTACCAAATTTCTTGTGAGTTCTGATCTCAAGCATCCTATGGATAGTCCTTAGCACCCTCAACCTAGATCCATCAAGATCCACTCTTCCACAATTCAAAATTTTCAAGTTTTGCTCACTGCAAGTTTGGACCAGATTCATCATTTTTGGTGAAATTCATATTTTCCCTTCTCCAAACATTCTACCAAAAATCAGGCAGCCCCCAGGTGCAATGAGAGGCCACCTCACGAAAGGTCAGCTCCAGATAAATTACCCACATGCCAAAACCATTTCATCGAACACCTGGCCTGCACTGTTACTGTACATGTTCAGAAATTCAGTGATTCAGTTCGACAGTCAGTGTCGTTTTCTTCAGAGACTTGTCGTTGATCTCACCAGTGCACGATGGCGCCTTGCGCACTGCTTCTCCTTCTTATCCAGAGCATCGCACACTCTCTTGGACGAGCGCAGGTGTCGGTGGCGGCAAGCCTCGCTGACGCCGGCAGCTTCTGCGGTGGCAGATCCACCCGTGGCGGCCAGCGGGAGCCAGCGCCAGCTTTCTGCGTCGTCCAGCACCGCCCATACCACCCGAGGCCTCCACGTGGCCGTCTACTTGCCAGCGCACGCCGCAGCACTGTCGCCGTGGCCCGGCAAGCACAGGGTGCGCTCTCTACCGCTGACGGGCCCGCGAGGGGCCGTTCCATCGAAACCGCAAAACAAGCCTAATTCAACTGAGTTTAATGTTTGGATGAAACTAGTGGATCTCCACGTTGATGCCCAGCCATCTAAACCACCCGTCCAGCCACTGCATCACCATAACCGCCGCTAGAGTTATCCTGTTCGCGAGAACCGCCACGGGCCGGCTATAAATAGCCACCCCGAGCTCTCCTTCGACTAGCACTACTCCCACCACCTCACCAGAGCCCCGCCAAGACACCAGGAGGACCCCGAGGAGGTCTTCTCCTCCGTCTCCGGCCGCCCCGATCCGCCTCGGGCTCCAACTCGATCCACTCGGGTGAGGCCACCCCCGCCTCCCAAACCACGTCAGCATCCCTCTGGTGCACCCAGTACATTAACCCACGCCCCAATTTGAAGCTTGCAACCCTCCCCGGCGAGATCCAACGACGCCCGAGCCGCCGTCCGCCGGAGTGAAGGCCACCGTTGACGTGGAGCTCGCCAACGACAAACTCCACCACCCACAGGTGCGGAAGAACCCTAGGAACCCATAGGTACCATCCACTCTTCCTAGCTCGCTGTGGATCGCCGCCGGCGACCACCGCAGCCTTCGGGCGCCGACGCGCTCTATTTTCCCCCTCCAACTTTCAAACCTGACGAGTGGGACCCCCTCGTCAGCCTCTCATTTCTATTCGAACTGTTTTCTCTTGAAAGCGCCTTCGGGCAAATACGCTTTCAGTCTGAAACGTTTTTCTGGCCTTTTTTTGCTTAGCCCCCTAGGAAGTTTCTGTTTTATTACAGACAAGTCCCTGGGCTAAAACTCTAATAACTTTTTAACAGAAAATGATTTTTGATTGATTCTTTTTTTGTCATCTTTATTTTTCTGTCTAGTTTTTTATCAGATTTATTTGAAAAATATTTGGAACACTTTTTGAGCACACACGGTATTTAGTGCGTATTTTCTTTATACCGTAGATACCGGAGGAGGTGACGGAACCGCCAACTTCACCGAGCTAGACTCTGACTACTCCGAACCAGGAAAGCATGTTTGAACCTTTGATATGATGAGTCTTTTGCATGTTTGCATTGAGTAGTTAGTTCATGGCATGTTTATATGCATAGCAGTGAGTGTTATATTGAATGCAAAGCTGATGCAAGTGAGCTTCGAAACTCCATATGTTATTTGATGTGAGTTTACATGATCATGTGGTGACATGAGAGGTGGTAAGATGGCAGTTTTGAAGCATGCCAGTCTTATGCCAAACAATTTAACTCCAGTATCGACGTGGATCAAGTCCCGTTACCATCCATTTCCTTTTTGTGCTACCACATGTTTTCTGCAAAGAATATGGTTTAGTAAGTTGCAAACCGCTTTCCTCGTACACACCAAGTAGAGAGGCCGTGATGAGGGTTCCATGGCCCTGGATTAAAGCTAGTCATCCGGTCAGGGGGCATGGGTGTTTTCAATTGGTACCAAGAGGGGGGCACCCCTTAGAGCGCGCGAATATAAATTTGATCCCATGCTATTCGAGGTTGTAGCCTCCCCGTCTCAAAGTTTTTCTTGAACGTTGCCTAGGGTGATTCCTGGTATCGTGAGGTGGAATGGGTGTGTACTGGTTAGATGTGTTTCTACTGAAATACCGTAAATGGAACTAGTCCTTCGTGACTACTGAAATCCGTTGGCTGTGGTTAAATAGTGCAAACTCTGCAGAGTCAAACTCATTCAAGTAACTGTATCTATGGTCAAGGTCGGTGTCCAACTTGTCCTTGTCAGTCTCAGTGTCGGTCTCCGTGACAATCTCCGGTGAACAAACATGAGTGGTAAACCCGGCTGAATGATTACTCCTGTGGATGGACTAACCCGTTTATTATTATGAACTGAGTGTTTTCCTTGGAATGGTCTATACTGCCTGAACACGACAATGAAATATAAGCCCTTTATGTGACGTCGCTCGGACGTCCGACTGTGGCATTTATGTTATTTACTTTCGATATAAGCCCTTTATGTGACGTCGCTCAGACGTCCGACTGTGGCATTTGTGTTATTTACTTTCTATATAAGCCCTTTATGTGATGTCGCTCAGACGTCCGACTGTGGTACTCTTGTTATTTACTTTCGATATAAGCCCTTTATGTGATGTCGCTTAGACGTCCGACTGTGGCACTCTTGTTATTCACTTTCGATATAAGCCATTTACGTGATGTCGCTCAGACGTCCGACTGTGGCACGCACTGTCATTTACCTTTCAATATGAGCCCTTTATGTGGTGTCGCTTAGACGCCCGACTGCGGCATGTTAATTTATTTGTTCACCTTTCGAGGCGTCGCTTCAGACACCCGATCGGTTTTCAGTTATTTTATTAGGATTTTGGGAGGACTACCGCCCGACTTCCTTTTTATTTAACATGTCGTGCAAGTTTATTATTTGAGTATGCATTGCTAATTGCTCATGATGGATCATGCTTGCATTTGTTATATCTTACGTCCGAACTGTCTTGCAAGTACATTCAAAGTACTCACCTGGCTTGTTGATTTGGCCAGATGTTGACGAAGGCGATCTCATGGATGAAGAGTACGATAGCGAGTCCGACGCCTAGAGGAGTCCCAGTCAGTCCCGTGCGATCCTGGATTTGGTCGCTTGTATCATATACGCTTCCGCTACTCGAATAAAATTATCGAGCCTCACCTCGACGCTCGATGAGTTGCAGGATTAGGAGTCATGTCACTCGCTTCACTGTGACATATCCACCACCACTTTTATTATGAGTCAGTAGTATGCCAGCACACCCTTTCGTCATATCCGCCCTTATGTAAATATTGGCGTGCTTGTAATAAATTGTTAAGCAACCTCAGCTCAACCCTGTATAATATTTAGTACTACTGGATTTCTGTATCAAGGATTTTTCTACCAGTAAGGAGGATTCGCAAAAAGGCCACAGCTTACATCACAACCGTTAGATGCAGATCTAATGGTCGGAAATGGCGGATGATAGACACACCATCATCACCAACTGAGTTTTTTAGAGGAGTAGGGATTGTTTTAGGCTTTTCAGTTATGTTCATTCAATGGGAGACAGACGTATTCATTGAATATAAGGCCCGTGTATTGACCGCATCAATCTCGAGATTTGTCAGTTTAGTCTATCGGACAATCGCGTGCCTACTGGGTAGCATGACAATTCTAAGATTTTTTTATTTACCATGTCATATTTTGAAGATTTTGGGCCCCAAATTAGCAGCACATCTGGCTATGCCCAGCAACGTAGGAGATGCCCTCTCATCACTTCCTTTTCTATCAACAGATATGGACCCGAGACTTAACGTGGCAGCTCCCAAAATCATGAATTAAGGGCGTGTTCTGATCTCGTCCAACTTCATAAAACTTCATCCAGCTTTTGTGTGTGGCTTATATAGCTTCACCTAGCGATCGAGAACCGTTGTGCTTGAATCAACAACTTCTCGTAGCATTGCAACCCAGCTGCGAGGGTTGTGGCCCGTTTGGCACTGATTTGGCTGGCTGGAGGCAACTAATTCAGGCCCAGTGCATCGATTCAAGTGGGGAGAGGCGTACCGATTCGTGTGAGATCGCTAGTTCCTTTTTCTCGAGCGAGGTGGCAGCGAACCGTTATGTTTGGTAGTGGCAACACCTTGTAAATTGGGGGAACATATGATTTTCCAATCCGTGGAGCTAGGCTGCCCGTGCTTTGCATTTTTGCACTGCGATCAATCATAGCTTCCCTAAGCTAGCTTCTCGAGGCTATTCTGTTCGGCTCGGATCTGCTCCAGGAATTTGTGAAGCGTGGAGCGAGAGGAGATCCGAACATGCCCTAAGGAGTACTCTTTGCAAAGTTCATTCCCACCTTCCCAGATTGCGGCAAGCAACGCCCTGCATGTGCGCTACTTGTTGCAACGTGGGGGGTTTTCCCTTTTTTCATAGATTCGTTTATTCAATACGTTTTATCTCTTTAACCGTGCGTCCCAATCTCGAAACGTTTTCACCGTGGAATTCCTCGCGCCGAGGTCTTCAAAACTAGGTTTCTTCAGTGTGGTTGTTGTTTTGGCATTGGGTTGAGGACTGTAGGAAGGAAGATCTGGTGTTCTTCGTCGACCAGACATGGTGGATCTGAGGCCCAAGGAGCACGGGATTGAACCCCGACCGAGGCGCCACAACGATATGTGCTCTGTCACCTACGACCGTGCTTTCTTTGGCTCACAAAGCATTGATGTGTTGGTGCTCCGATGGTTATTCGGTTCGTGTTGTCTGTCTCCTGCTCCGACGGCGATTTCAATGGTGTGGTTGGTGGTTGGTGTATGGCGACGACTTGATTCAGCAATCGAGTCCTTTAAAAGCCTATTTATAATTTTTTATGTGTTTTTTTCTTATGTGCCAAAATGGTTGTCTTCGTGGTGTTGTTAAATGTGATCCACATATGTTGTATTTCTTTCAACTTTATATAATGAATATGTGGTTTAAGAAAAAACTAGATCCCATGTTTGATAGGTTTCGATGAACTTAAATAAAACAGACATAAAAACCCGAACCGGAAGCACATCCCCACTTTTTTCCCTTTCCGAAGAGGCACATATGTGCTCCTGTGCCTCACAGAAGGATAAAAAAGCGTTGCTTTCCTTTTCCGAAAGACACAGTGAAAGTGTGTTATATCGACTAGAGGGGGGGGGGGTGTGTGAATAAGTGATTTTTATGAATTCTTCACTGAGGAATTTTCTAGTGAGGAAATTCCTTAGCGAAGAACTACTTGCAGCGGAATAAGTACTTAGAAGTAAACATAACAAAACACAAGCATAGTCATCATGATGAAATGAAGACAAACACATAGTACAGAAAGCGTAAACACAGGATAACACAAGATGAAGATGGACAGACTGAAGAAATTGAACTGAGGAAATTGAGAAAGTCTTCAGTCAAAGTCTTCAAACAGATATGAACAAGCACACAACAAGTGAAATGAGGAAATGAAAGAGTTGAGGGAATATAACCAATAAGCTCGGTGAAGACAAAGATTTGGTAGACCAATTCCAACTATTGTTTCAGTTGTACATCTGGTTGGAGCGACTAGGTATTTAAACCTGAGGACACACAGTCCCGAACACACGGTCCTCCTCGTATTCTCCTTGAGCTAAAGTCACACAGACCTCGCCCAATCACTCGTGGTAAGACTTCAGGTGACTTCCAAAGCTTCACAGACTCGGTCACTCGGCGATTCACAATTCCTCTTGGATGCTCTAGACCTTGATGCCTAACCGTCTGGAAGAAGCACAGTCTTCAAAGGTAACAAGCGTCGGATCCACGCAGGATCAATCTCTTTAGTGATGCTCAATCACTTTGGGTTTGAAGGTGTTTGGGTTTGGGTTTTCCTCACTTGATGATTTTCGCTCAAAGTCCTCGAAGGGTGGGTTGCTCTCAAATGACAAGTGTTAGTTTCTCTCGGAGCAGCCAACCAACTAGTGGTTGTAGGGGGCGGCTATTTATAGCCTAGGGAGCAGCCCGGCATGATAAGACATAAATGCCCTTCAATGATATGACCATTAGGTGGGTAGATATTTTGGGACAGCTGGTGCGTAGCACAACAACGGTGGGAATTTTGACTCTCAAATTCCTCAGGGCTATCATGGTCCTCACTGTGTAGGCAATCCACACTAGCGAATTCCTAACTCTTCAATCAGAACAAATTCCTCAGCAACCAGAAGAACTTCATCTCTGTTACTGAAGAAATTGACTGAACTGTATGAGATTTCCAATGGCTTCACTCGAAGGGTTTGGTAGGTGTAGGATTTTGAGTTGAGCATCACATGGAAATTTTTCCTTAGTATTTCCTCGACCCCCTTTAACAGTATGGTGTTTCCTATGACTCAAGAAAGAGAAAAAGAAACTAAGAAAACAAAAGTCTTCACGCTTCATGTTCCTCGAATGAATTCCAAGTCTTCAAGGTCACACCAATTTCTTCACTTTCAAAGTCGTCAGAAAGTCTTCAGAAATCCAAAGTCTTCAGTTGAAGAACTTCATTTTTAGGGGTCGATTTCTCTGTAATTATCAAACTCGTCATAGACTTATAGACCTGTGTACACTTACAAACACATCAGTCCCTTAACCCATAAGTCTTCAATACACCAAAATCACTAAGGGGCACTAGATGCACTTACAATCTCCCCCTTTTTGGTGATTGATGGCAATATAGGTTAAGTTTTCAACGGGAATAAACATATGAAGTGTAAATACTGATATTGAGGAATTTGATTGCAAGATATAGAAGAACTCCCCCTGAAGATGTGCATAGTGAGGAATTTGCTTTTGAAGCAATGCACACTTGAAGAGTAAAATCATGGAGATCTCCCCCTATATCTTGTAACTCATACACGCATTTGACATATAATATGAAGAATTTGAAATGCATGATGAAATATGGTGACTGATGTAATTCAGCATGCGTGAAATGACATTAATGAGGAAAATGAGGAATAAGCATGCAGAAGAACTCAGAAAAGTATCAGGCCACCATAGAGTTTAAGTTTACAACTCGATCGAGCAAAGTCATCAGAAGAACAAGAGTTGTAACTCAGCAAAATAACGCCCATATAAGATAGACCCGCTTGAAGACTAACTCAAATTTCTCCCCCTTTGTCATCGAATGACCAAAAGGGTTAAAAAATGAGGACTAACACCCCTGAAGAATATCATGATGATGAAGGAGTGCCAACGTTGTTGGGGTTGTGTGTCATTGAAGGGCCTGCCGCTGTGTCGTCCAAGTCTTCATAGTCGTGCGTGCCGCGTGATGAAGAATATGAACTGGCTACCAAGGAAGGAACCTTGACCTTCTTGTATTTCTTCGGTGGAGGAGCAGACCAGTCAAAATCTTCCTTGAAGCCCATTTGCTTCAGATCTTCTTCACCATATAGATGTGACAGAATAGCCAGGTGCGATCGAAGACTTCATGGAGGTAGTAATGGTTTTTCTTCACTACATTATGTGTAGAAGTCATGTTGTGAAGAATAGAACCAAACTGACGCTTAACCCATTTGTGGTTTCGATCCACCTTATGATGAAGACTAAGAAGCAGCTCACGGTAAGTCATCACACGAGGAGCAGTGGCTTGAGGAGTTGACTTGGGTGCATTGGCAGCAGAATCATGAGTGGAAGAGTCATCATTGGTGGAATAAGATGCAGCTTTGCGGAACTGACCATCCAATGGACGAATGCCTTCATCAAGAATAGCAGTGGCCTTGCCCTTTTCATCAGCTAAGGAAAATGTCCGCTTGAGGACTTCAATAGGGGGCATGTAGCTGCCATGGTTGAGTGTATCAGCTTTGTAGTTGAGTGAAGACCTTGTTCTGATGAATCTCATAATCCAAAGAGCATAAGGCTTCAGCTCAAACGGAGAAAGTGCAACATTGACCAGAGTCCTCATGAAGAAATCATGATAATTGACAGGGATGCCATGCATGATGTTGAATAGAAGATTCTTCATGATGCCAACAATTTCCTCATCAGATGAGTCGTGGCCTTTGATAGGACTCAAGGTCTTTGTCAGAATGCGATAGACTATCCTTGGCACATACAGTAATTCCTTCACGAGGAATTTGGTCCTTGGGGATTGACCGGGCTTCAGAGGCTTCATTAGCACTTGCATGTAATGAGCAGTAAGTTCAGGTTCTTGGTACAGACAACGAGCACCTTCAGGTGGAGGACTGATTGGCAGGGCATAAAGTAATTCAGAGGCTGGTGTCTTATAATGAGTATTTTCGGTCATCCAGTCCAACACCCAAGTGTTGATATCATCAGCATCACCTGTGACGTGCAATGTTGTGTAGAACTGAAGAATAAGCTCTTCATTCTAGTCAACAATGTCAGTGCAAAAGTTGAGCAATCCTGCATCATGAATCACTCTGAGGACTTGAGAGAAGCAAGGCATAGATTCCATATCCACGTGAGGAATATGCTCGTGGTTGAAGACTTTATCTTTGTTGAAAAGTAGTGAAGAATAGAAATTGGCCTGGCTGGCAGTCCAAAAGCGCTTCCTTCTAAGACGAGCAGAGTCATAAGGATTATAATCAGTGAAGAACACGTGCTCGACGAAGAAGTCATCGGCCTTGAATTTCTTCTTCTTTGAAAAGGGATCCTTTGGCTTGGGCTGAGGAGTATCAGTCAATTGCATCACCACCTCAGGAATAACAGTCTTAGGATCCGCAGACTGAGGAATTTCAGGCTCTTCTTTAGTTGCAGCCAGGGTATCAATTCTTCATTGACATTTTCATTAGCACTAGTGGCTGGAATCTCTTCATGGACAGATGGGGTTGCATGAGGTTCTTCAGATCCCATTTGTACTTCAGTAGCAATAGGGTACTGAGGAATTTGTTGAAGTGGAGGGAACAATGGTGAGTTTGGGTGCTAACTTTCCCAAAAGTCATCATTCAACATGGGAGTGGTATAGCCAATGTCCACATCTTCATCTGCCATTTCTTCAACACCGGCCTCTTCAGCAGTAAACTGAGGCATAGGCGAGGAGACAACATGTGTTAAAGGGATTGCATCCACTTCAATTTCTTCATCCAATTGCTCTGACGAAGCAGCAGAAGGAATTTCTTCATCTGATTCACTTGGAATCACATAATCTTCATGAAAAGGAACAAGGTCCTTTGATGGCATGGATAAGACAGGAACGACATCAATTGGGTTGTCAAATGAGCTTGTCAAAGGCTTCATCTTCTTCGGAGCTGAAGAATCTGATGAAGTTGATGCCTTCCTTTTCTTCAATGCTGCACGCTCTGCAGCCTTGGTCTTCTTCACATCTGATGCAGATGGAAGGACTGGAGTTGGCGTTGGCATTGGTGCAGGAGGAGCAGGGGAATTTGGTTCATTTTCTTCAGGCACAACTGATGCAGTTGCCCTGACTTCTTCATTTTCTTCAGGCACAACACTAGTGGATGCCCTGGCAATTTCTTTAGTGGCTGGAATGCAGTCATCAGCCCTGGAACTTTCATTCTCTTTAGCAGCCTGATTGTCATCAGCAGTGCTGGCATGTTCTTCAGTAGGCCGTGCAGATGCTTCAGCCTAAGTGACTTCAATGCGCACAGGAGTAGCAACACTTGAAGTGAATGTCTTTGTCAGGTTGACAAATCGAACCTTGGCGCCCTTCCAGTCAGCCATGTAGGCTTCAAATTCTTCGCTGAGCTTCTTGATTTCAGCTTGCAGTCCAATGAGTTGCTCAGGCAAAAGATTGAGGACGTTGTCCTTTAGGTAGCGCTGCTTCTTGTACCGCGCTTTCTTCAATGACCTTGCTTGGTCATACTTCCATTTTTCTTCTTCTATGAAGGCAGTCAAAACATGACTTTGACCAGGAGTGAGGTTTATCTCCGGCAAAGGTGTGTTTGGGTCCTTGTGCCATAGATCAATGAAATCTAGGGTCAACTTCGGATCCAGTAACATTGGCACATTGCTGCCTTTGGCTCTAGTAGCCTTGACCTGCCTGTCTTTGATGATTTCGGCAAATTGTTCATCATCCTCATCATCATCAGATGGCACTTGAAAGGCGACCTGCTTCTTGTGAGGACTTGGTCGAGGGCCTCATCCAGCAGTTGCCTTTTTCTTCAGCAGAGAGGGGCCAGTTGAGGAATTTGGTGCAGCAGAGGAACTTGCAGACGCTCCTGAGGCAATTGAGATGCCTGTAGTCCTTTGACACATGGAGAGATGCACAGGTGCAGAGGATTTAGTTGGAGCAATTGAGGACTTTGTCGGAGGAACTGAAGACTTGGAAGGAGGAGGAGCAGTTTGAGGAATTTGCCGTGAGGGCATTGAAGAATCTGGTTGTGAGGGCATTGCTGAGAAACTTGGCCGTGAGGGCATTGAGGGTGAAGTACTAGGCTTGTGAGCAGGCTTCTTAGCCATGGCCTTCTTCGGCTTGCTTGCAAAGGCCTCAGCAGCTCTAGCAGCAGCAGCAGTAGAGTCTTCTTTGAATTTCCCCACTGCTTCTTTTGCCTGCTTGGACAGTTTGGCCTGGCGCTTTGCCCATTCATCAGGATAATCCTCACCGCGCTTGAGGATGATGGGATCTGCCAATTGTCCAGGTGCCAACGGAGGTCTTGGGCATTGAGGGTTGAGAGCGAATTTCTTCATATACTTGGGAGTAACATATCTGTACTCCCTCCATTCCTGTGCCCATCTCCTCTCTATCCTTTGTATGCGCACCTTGCGCTAATTTTTGTCCTCTTTGCCAAATTTGGCCTCATCAGGAGTGCAATAATCCTTGTATATGTCATCAGGGATCTCGAAAGCAGTATTGACCTCAGGCCTCTTTCCACCCTTCTGTGGCTTCTTTCCATTAGCTATTTTCTTCAGCTGAGGAATGTGAACAATGGAATTTTCTGAAGATGTATGCAACTTTTCTTCGAGGAACGCTGCAAATGAGTTAAGTTGATGAGAACCTAGTGATTCAGCAGCAGACATGAGTACCTGTGAATAGAGTATAGTTGCAAGGAATTTGGAGAGGTCATATGTGTTCTCAGAAGGTTTTTCAAAAAGAATAAGTTTGAGGAATTTGACCAGATGAGTCTTGAAGAATTTCACTAAGCGTGCTTTGTCGTAGGTTCCAGAGTTGTATAGATTGAAGATCCACACAATTGAGGAATCTTGAAGAAAAATTATTGCTTAGAGAAACGAATCAAGAGCAGATGACATGTGAGGTGTTCAGTGTGTGAGGATTTGAAGAATAAACACCTTTGAAGATTTTTAAGAAAACATTTGAATCAAAGAGGGCAGTAAAAGTTATTTTTAATTACCCTTGATGAAGAACATGATGAACTGGGAAGTGTAGATGTGAAGTTCGTCAGTTCAGATCTTCCACGCCCTAACTCGGCAGAGGAATACAGCTATGATGGCGGCAGAGTGAAGAAATCCGCAGCCGGCGCGAGTACGATGGCGACGAGGTCGAGGCAGTGAAGCTCTTCCTCACCGGCGATGATGAAGTAGCGGCGGCACTAGGGTTTGAGAAGCTCGAGCGGGAGTGAGAACGAGCAGAGTAAAAACGAAGTGAGGAAGGAGAGGGGTATTTATAGTCGGAGTGAAAACTATACGCCTAAGGAAATCGGATGAACGTGCCCCTGACCCTTCTCATTCGCTTGACATGTGTCACCCACGTACTAAGAGGTGGCGATCATGTGAGATCGTGGGTGAAAAGTATTGTCGTGGGGTGCGGAACTGTTTGAGCGGCAAAGCTAAAAATTTAGGTAAGATAAGTTAAAAGTTATGTTCGCAAATTCTTCAGCTGACAAGGACACAGTGAAGATTTTGAACAAGTTTCAAATAGAATGCACATGAAGAATTTGTGAAAAAAATTGGGTTGAGTTTAGTATAGAGGTGGAAGGGTCCGATCACATTTACTTGGCAGAGAAAACAACTTGAAAAATTAGCAATAAGTGAATGCTGTAGAGGACATAAACTCATATATACACTATTCTGATCACGGGATGAGAATAATATTCTGATCACAACCTGACCTGCCCCGCTAGTAGTACGTTGAACTTCCATGTGAACCAGGTTGAACTTCCGCCAACATTGCCCAAATGGGGCTTGTGATATACCGTTGGAAAGCTATGGACACCAGTATCATGACCGAACTTAAATTTTTGGCAACATGTAAGTGGTTTAAGAGCAGTTTTGAAAACCGTTTTTTCTTCACACACAAAACATGAATCGTATTTTTGATCGCATTTCTAAACCGTTTATTGGAATGAGGCATATGATATGGCATTGGAAAGCTGCTACAAAAACGCTACTTCCACATGTTGAAAGTTTTCTCTAATTCTCTATGGTTAAAGAGTAATTTGAAAAAACGTAAACTTTTGCAAATCGAACAGCCGAGTTCGTATTTTCAACGTCATTTCTAAACGGCTAATCCAATTGCGGCATATGATATGGCGTTGGAAAGCTTATGAAAATGCACTACTCTTTCATTTTGAAAGTTTTTTCTAATTTTGAACGGTTTAAAAGTAATTTAGAAAACGGTACAAGTCCTACCGGGTTCGTATTGTCGAGCTAATTTTTTAACCGTGCATCCGAATGCAGCAAATGGGGAGAATCCTAGATTTTGTTAAATATGGAACCACTCCATTATTTAAATTTGAACTTATATAGTTTTTGTAGAAATGGGGAAAATCCAGTTTTATAAAAAAATTAAACTACTCTATTTTATTTTATTTTTATCTTCTTGGGTTTGTAATAGACGTTGAACTTCTCCGTTCTTTAAATTTGAACCTCTAGGTTTTTTCCAGAAATGGTGGAAATCCATTTTTTTTATAATTTTGAACTCGTCTATCTTTTTAATTTGACCTTCTTGGTTTATTATTTAGTAACGGAGAAAATCCATGTGTTGTAATAAACATCGAATCACATAAGGAATAAAACCACTCCACGCGAGACATGAGAGATCTTAGAAACTGGCCATCAAAGTGAAAAATGTAAGGCGAGAAAAAGAGAGAGCATATTTGCCTATTATCAGCCTCAATGGTGGGAACAAGCAAACACAACCTGTCATTTTTCATTGTAATCAAGCGGAGCAGCTGAAAGGCATCTCCGTTGTTTGTTGGTGAGGTCATCGTGCGACGGAAGAAGGTGGATATGGAGGGGTAGTGAGCATATTTCCATCAGGGCCTTGTGCCAAACGGCTCACTGTCCTTGTTGTCAGGTGGTGGGGAGTAACAGATGTAGTGGCCGATTCAGTCAAGCACCGTGGGATTTATGCAAGAAGGACTTTCTGAACTATCAACACACAGCGACCTGAACTTCTGTTTGTTGGGAAATCATTTTCTGAACTTCTAAGTAATCAATAGCACAAATCCATGGTATTTTGGACGAAGCAACACATGAGTTCAGTTAGTTTATCTATACTTTTTATGAATACAATGAGCCAAGAGCAGGCCAATGGATGAGCGGCCGCTCACTGCTATCACAACAGGGAGGACAGTAGCCACACTGCTGTGAGTGGCTAAGGGAAGCTTGGCACTCGAAGGGTAGTTCGAGGCTGTGTGCTGGGATCTTCATGCGCTGGCAGTCTACTGGAGGTGTGTGGCGAGCCAGGCACGATGCGACCGCTCCATGGATGAACCTTCCTCCGAGAAGGTCAAGGTGGCCCTTGTGAGAAGGTCGATGTGGCCGGCCAGCACGACACGTGGTGGGGGATCCCAGCCGGCGGGGTGAGGCACTGGGGCAGGGGAGCTCCACCGTGGCGCGGTATTGGGAGGGTCCTCTCCAGGGCAGCAGTGAGAGGAGGAACGCGGGGCTTTGCCGGGGCTAGCTTCATCGGTGGGATCTGGTAGGAGGTGGAGGTGCCTGGTGTTTCCGGTGGGCGGCCGCGGAAGAGGTTTCGGGTAGCGGCGGCACCCGGGATTTCTGGTGGCTGGCGGCGGCGAATGGAGGTGCGCTGGAGCCGGGGGCAGTGGAAGCGCTTCGTGGCAGGGATGTGTTGGAAATATGCCCTAGAGGCAATAATAAAATGGTTATTATTATATTTATTTATTCATGATAATTGTCTGTTATTCATGCTATAATTGTGTTATCCGGAAATTGTAATACACACGTGTGAATACATAGACAACAACATGTCCCTAGTGAGCCTCTAGTTGACTAGCTTGTTGATCAACAGATAGTCATGGTTTCCTGACTATGGGCATTAGATGTCATTGATAATAGGATCACATCATTAGGAGAATGATGTGATGGACAAGACCCAATCCTAAGCATAGCTCAAAGATCGTGTAGTTCATTTAGCTAGAGATTTTCCAAATGTCAAGTATCATTTCCTTAGACCATGAGATTGTGCAACTCCCAGATAACGTAGGAGTGCTTTGGGTGTGCCAAATGTCACAACGTAACTGGGTGACTATAAAGGTGCACTACGGGTATCTCCGAAAGTGTCTGTTGGGTTGGCACGAATCGAGACTGAGATTTGTCACTCCGTATGACGGAGAGGTATCTCTGGGCCCACTTGGTAATGCATCATCATAATGAGCTCAATGTGACCAAGTGTCTGGTCACGGGATCATGCATTATGGTACAAGTAAAGTGACTTGCTGGTAACGAGATTAAACAAGGTATTGGGATACCGACAATCGAATCTCGGGCATGTAACGTACCGATTGACAAAGGGAATTGTATATGGGATTGCTTGAGTCCTCCACATTGTGGTTCATCCGATGAGATCATCGAGGAGCATGTGGGAGCCAACATGGGTATCCAGATCCAGCTATTGGTTATTGACCAGAGAGGCGTCTCGGTCATGTCTGCATGTCTCCCGAACCCGTAGGGTCTACACACTTAAGGTTCGGTGACGCTAGGGTTGTAGAGATATGAGTATGCAGTAAACCGAAAGTTCTTCGGAGTCCCGGATGAGATCCCGGACGTCACGAGGAGTTCCAGAATGGTCCGGACGTAAAGAATTATATATAGGAAGTGAAGTTTCGGCCATCAGGAAAGTTTCAGGGGTTACCAGTATTGTACCGGGACCACCGGAAGGGTCCCGGGTGTCCACCGGGTGGGGCCACCTACCCCGGAGGGCCCCATGGGCTGAAGTGGGAGGGGAACCAGCCCCTGGTGGGCTGGTGCGCCCCTCCTTGCCCCCCCTGTGCCTAGGGTTGGAAACCCTAGGGGTGGGGGGCGCCTCCACTTGCCTTGGGGGGCAAGCCACCCCCCTGGCCGCCACCCTCCTTTGGAGATCCAATCTCCTAGGGCCGGCGCCCCCCTTAGTGGGCCTATATAAAGAGGGGGGAGGGAGGGAAGCTGCACCCATGCTCTTGGTGCCTCCCTCTCCCCTTGCTGCACCTCTCCCTCTCGTAGAAGCTTGGCGAAGCCCTGCCGAGATCACTGCTGCATCAACCACCACGCCGTTGTCTTCATCAACCTCTCCTTCCCCCTTGCTGGATCAAGAAGGAGGAGACGTCTTCCTCAACCGTATGTGTGTTGAACGCGGAGGTGCCGTCCGTTCGGTGCTAGGATCTCCGGTGATTTGGATCACGGCGAGTACGACTCCCTCAACCCCGTTCTCTTGAACGCTTCCGCTCGCGATCTACAAGGGTATGTAGATGCACTCCTCTCTCTCGTTGCTAGATGAACTCATAGATTGATCTTGGTGAAAGCGTAGAATTTTTTTTATTTTCTGCAACGTTCCCCAACAGTGGCATCATGAGCTAGGTCTATGCGTAGTTCTCTTTGCTAGAACACAAATTTGTTGTGGGCGTAGATGTTGTCAACTTTCTTGCCACTACTAGTCTTATTTTTCTTCAGTGGTATTGTGGGATGAAGCGGCCCGGACCGACCATACACTTACGCTTACGTGAGTCAGGTTCCACCGACTGACATGCACTAGTTGCATAAGGTGGCTAGCGGGTGTCTGTCTCTCCCACTTTAGTTGGAGCGGATTCGATGAAAAGGGTCCTTATGAAGGGTAAATAGAAGTTGGCAAATCACGTTGTGGCTTTAAAGTAGGTAAGAAAACGTTCTTGCTAGAACCCTATTGCAGCCACGTAAAACATGCAACAACAATTAGAGAACGTCTAACTTGTTTTTGCAGCATATGATTTGTGATGTGATATGGAAAAAGTTGTGATGAATGATGAATGATATATATGTGATGTATGAGATCATGTTCTTGTAATAGGAATCACGACTTGCATGTCGATGAGTATGACAACCGGCAGGAGCCATAGGAGTTGTCTTAATTATTGTATGACCTGCGTGTCAATGATTTAACGCCATGTAATTACTTTACTTTATTGCTAAACCGTTAGCCATAGTAGTAGAAGTAATAGTTGGCGAGCAACTTCATGGAGACAAGATGATGGAGATCATAGTGTCTTGCCGGTGACGAAGATGATCATGGAGCCCCAAAGATGGAGATCAAAGGAGCAACATGATATTGGCCATATCATGTCACTATTTGATTGCATGTGATGTTTATCATGTTTTTGCATCTTGTTTACTTAGAATGACGGTAGTAAATAAGATGACCCCTCATAATAATTTCAAGAAAGTGTCCCCCCTAACTGTGCGTTGTTGCGAAAGTTCGTTGTTTCGAAGCACCACGTGATGATCGGGTGTGATAGATTCTAACGTTCACATACAACGGGTGTAAGACAGATTTACACATGCATAAACACTTAGGTTAACTTGGCGAGCCTAGCATGTACAGACATGGCCTCGAAACACAAGAGACCGAAAGGTCGAACATGAGTCGTATGGATGATACAATCAACATGGAGATGTTCACCGATGATGACTAGTCCGTCTCACGTGATGATCGGCCACGACCTAGTCGACTCGGATCATGTATCACTTAGATGACTAGAGGGTTGTCTAATCTGAGTGGGAGTTCATTAAATAATTTGATTAGATGAACTTAATTATCATGAACTTAGTCTAAAATCTTTACAATATGTCTTGTAGATCAAATGGCCCATGTTACCCTCAACTTCAACGCGTTCCTAGAGAAAACCAAGCTGAAAGATGATGGCAGCAACTATACGGACTGGGTCCGGAACCTGAGGATCATCCTCATAGCTGCCAAGAAAGATTATGTCCTAGAAGCACCGCTAGGTGAAGCACCCATCCCAGAGAACCAAGACGTTATGAACGCTTGGCAGTCTCATGCTGATGATTACTCCCTCGTTCAGTGCGGCATGCTTTACAGCTTAGAACCGGGGCTCCAAAAGCGTTTTGACCAACACGGAGCATATGAGATGTTCGAAGAGCTGAAAATGGTTTTCCAAGCTCATGCCTGGGTCGAGAGATATGAAGTATCTGACAAGTTCTTTAGCTGTAAGATGGAGGAAAATAGTTCTGTCAGTGAGCACATACTCAAGATGTCTGGGTTGCACAACCGCTTGACTCAGCTGGGAGTTAATCTCCCGGATGACGCGGTTATTGACAGAATCCTCCAGTCGCTTCCACCGAGCTACAAGAGCTTTGTGATGAACTTCAATATGCAGGGGATGGAAAAGACCATTCCTAAGGTATATTCAATGCTGAAATTAGCGGAGGTAGAGATCAAGAAAGAACATCAAGTGTTGATGGTGAATAAAACCACTAAGTTCAAGAAAGGCAAGGGTAAGAAGAACTTCAAGAAGGACGGCAAGGGAGTTGCCGCGCCTGGTAAGCCAGTTGCCGGGAAGAAGTCAAAGAATGGACCCAAGCCTGAGACTGAGTGCTTTTATTGCAAGGGAAGTGGTCACTGGAAGCGGAACTGCCCCAAGTACTTAGCAGACAAGAAGGCCAGCAACACTAAAGGTATATGTGATATACATGTAATTGATGTGTACCTTACCAGTACTCGTAGTAGCTCCTGGTTATTTGATACCGGTGCGGTTGCTCATATTTGTAACTCAAAGCAGGAACTGCGGAATAAACGGAGACTGGCAAAGGACGAGGTGACGATGCGCGTCGGGAATGGTTCCAAGGTCGATGTGATCGCCGTCGGCACGCTACCTCTACATTTACCTACGGGATTAGTTTTAAACCTCAATAATTGTTATTTAGTGCCAAGTTTGAGCATGGACATTGTATCTGGATCTCGTTTAATACAAGATGAATACTCATTTAAATCCGAGAATAATGGTTGTTCTATTTATATGAGAGATATGTTTTATGGTCATGCCCCAATGGTCAATGGTTTATTCTTAATGAATCTCGAACGTGATGTTACACATATTCATAGTGTGAATACCAAAAGATGTAAAGTTGATAGCGATAGTCCCACATACTTGTGGCACTGCTGCCTTGGTCACATTGGTGTCAAGCGCATGAAGAAGCTCCATGCTGATGGACTTTTAGAGTCTCTCGATTATGAATCATTTGACACATGCGAACCATGCCTCATGGGCAAAATGACCAAGACTCTGTTCTCCGGAACAATGGAGCGATCAACCAACTTATTGGAAATCTTACATACTGATGTGTGCGGTCCAATGAGCGTTGAGGCTCGTGGATGATATCGTTATGTTCTCACTCTCACTGACGACTTGAGTAGATATGGGTATGTCTACTTGATGAAACACAAGTCTGAGACCTTTGAAAAGTTCAAGGAATTTCAGAATGAGGTAGAGAATCAACATGACCGAAAGATAAAGTTCCTACGATCAAATCGTGGAGGAGAATATTTAAGTCACGAATTTGGTACGCACTTAAGGAAATGTGGAATCGTTCCACAACTCACGCCGCCTGGAACAGCTCAGCGTAACGGTGCGTCCGAACGTCGTGATCGCACTTTATTGGATATGGTGCGATCTATGATGTCTCTTACCGATTTACCGCTATCTTTTTGGGGATACGCTCCAGAGACAGCTACATTCACTTTAAATAGGGAACCTTCTAAATCCGTTGAGACGACACCGTATGAATTATGGTTTGGGAAGAAACCTAAGCTGTCGTTTCTAAAAGTTTGGGGATGCGATGCTTATGTCAAGAAACTTCAACCTGAAAAGCTCGAACCCAAGTCGGAAAAATGCGTCTTCATAGGATACCCTAAGGAAACCATTGGGTATACCTTCTACCTAAGATCTGAAGGCAAGATCTTTGTTGCCAAGAACGGGTCCTTTTTCTGGAGAAAGAGTTTCTCTCGAGAGAAGTAAGTGGGAGGAAAGTGGAACTTGATGAAGTACTACCTATTGAACCGGTGAGTAGCGCAGCTCGGGAAGATGTTCCTGTGGTGCCAGCACCAACTGAAGAGGAAGTTAATGATGATGATCAAGGTACTTCGGATCAAGTTACTACTGAACTTCGTAGGTCCACGAGGACACGTTCCACACTAGAGTGGTATGGCAACCCTGTCCTGGAAATCATGTTGTTAGACAACGGTGAACCTTCGAACTATGAAGAAGCACTGGCGGGCCAAGATTCCAACAAATGGCTTGAAGCCATGCAATCCGAGATAGGATCCATGTATGAAAACGAAGTATGGACTTTGACAGACTTACCCGATGATCGGCGAGCGATAGAAAACAAATGGATCTTTAAGAAGAAGACAGACGCGGATGGTAATGTTACCATCTATAAAGCTCGACTTGTCGCTAAGGGCTATCGGCAAGTTCAAGGGGTTGACTATGATGAGACATTCTCTCCCGTAGCGAAGCTAAAGTCCGTCTGAATCATGTTAGCAATTGTCGCATACTATGATTATGAGATATGGCAAATGGACGTCAAAACGGCATTCCTTAACGGTCATCTTAAGGAAGAACTGTATATGATGCTGCCGGAAGGTTTTGTCGACACTGAGAATGCTAACAAGGTATGCAAGCTCCAGTGATCCATTTATGGGCTGGTGCAAGCATCTCGGAGTTGGAACATTCGCTTTGATGAGATGATCAAAGCGTTTGGGTTTATGCAGACTTATGGAGAAGCCTGCGTTTACAAGAAAGTGAGTGGGTGCGCTGTAGCATTTCTCATATTATATGTAGATGACATACTTTTGATGGGAAATGATATATAACTCTTGGACAGCATTAAGGCCTACATGAATAAGGCCTACATGAATAAGTGTTTTTTAATGAAGGGCCTTGGAGAAGCTGCTTACATACTAGGCATCAAGATCTATAGGGATAGATCGAGACGCCTCATAGGTCTTTCACAAAGCACATACCTTGATAAGATATTGAAGAAGTTCAATATGGATCAGTCTAAGAAGGGGTTCTTGCCTGTGTTACAAGGTGTGAAATTGAGCTCAGCTCAATGCCCGACCATGGCAGAAGATAGAGAAAAGATGAGGGTCATTCCCTATGCCTCAGCTATAGGGTCTATTATGTATGCCATGCTGTGTACCAGACCTGATGTAAACCTTGCCGTAAGTCTGGTAGGAAGGTACCAAAGTAATCCCGGCATGGAACACTGGACAGCGGTCAAGAACATCCTAAAGTACCTGCAAAGGACTAAGGATATGTTTCTCGTTTATGGAGGTAACGAAGAGCTCGTCGTAAAGGGTTACATCGACGCTAGCTTCGACACAAATCTAGATGACTCTAAGTCACAAACCGGATACGTGTATATTTTGAATGGTGGGGCAGTAAGCTGGTGCAGTTGCAAGCAAAGCGTCGTGGTGGGATCTACATGTGAAGCAGAGTACATGGCAGCCTCGGAGGCAGCGCATGAAGCAATCTGGGTAAAGGAGTTCATCACCGACCTAGGAGTCATACCCAATGCGTCGGGGCCGATCACACTCTTATGTGACAACACTGGAGCTATTGCACTTGCCAAGGAGCCCAAGTTTCACAAGAAGACCAGGCACATCAAGCGTTGCTTCAACTCCATTCATGAAAATGTTCAAGATGGAGACATAGATATTTGTAAAGTACACACGGACCTGAATGTAGCAGATCCATTGACTAAACCTCTCCCTAGAGCAAAACATGATCAACAACAGAATTCCATGCGTGTTCGATTCATCACAATGTAACTAGATTATTGAACTCTAGTGCAAGTGGGAGGCTGTTGGAAATATGCCCTAGAGGCAATAATAAAATGGTTATTATTATATTTCTTTGTTCATGATAATTGTCTGTTATTCATGCTATAATTGTGTTATCCGGAAATCGTAATACACGTTTGAATACATAGACCACAACATGTCCCTAGTGAGCCTCTAGTTGACTAGCTCGTTGATCAACAGATAGTCATGGTTTCCTGACTATGGGCATTGGATGTCATTGATAACAGGATCACATCATTAGGAGAATGATGTGATGGACAAGACCCAATCCTAAGCATAGCTCAAAGATCGTGTAGTTCGTTTAGCTAGAGCTTTTCCAAATGTCAAGTATCATTTCCTTAGACCATGAGATTTTGCAACTCCCGGATACCGTAGGAGTGCTTTGGGTGTGCCAAACGTCACAACGTAACTGGGTGACTATAAAGGTGCACTACGGGTATCTCCGAAAGTGTCTGTTGGGTTGGCACGAATCGAGACTGGGATTTGTCACTCCGTATGACGGAGAGGTATCTCTGGGCCCACTTGGTAATGCATCATCATAATGAGCTCAATTTGACCAAGTGTCTGGTCACGGGATCATGCATTACGGTACGAGTAAAGTGACTTGCCGGTAACGAGATTAAACAAGGTATTTGGATACCGACGATCGAATCTCGGGCATGTAACGTACCGATTGACAAAGGGAATTGTATACGGGATTGCTTGAGTCCTGAACATCGTGGTTCATCCGATGAGATCATCGAGGATCATGTGGGAGCCAACATGGGTATCCAGATCCCGTTGTTGGTTATTGACCAGAGAGGCGTCTCAGTCATGTCTGCATGTCTCCCGAACCCATGGGGTCTACACACTTAAGGTTCGGTGACGCTAGGGTTGTAGAGATATGAGTATGCAGTAAACTGAAAGTTGTTTGGAGTCCCGGATGAGATGCCGGACGTCACGAGGAGTTTCGTAATGGTCCGGAGGTAAAGAATTATATATAGGAAGTGAAGTTTCGGCCATCGGGAAAGTTTCGGGGGTTACCGGTATTGTATCAGGACCACCGGAAGGGTCCCGGGGGTCCACCGGGTGGGGCCACCTATCCCGGAGGGCCCCATGGGCTGAAGTGGGAGGGTAACCAGCCCCTAGTGGGCTGGTGCACCCCCCTTGGGGCCCCCCTGCGCCTAGGGTTGGAAACCCTAGGGGTGGGGGCGCCTCCACTTGCCTTGTGGGGCAAGCCACCTCCTTGGCCACCGCCCCCCCTTTGGAGATCCAATCTCCTAGGGCCGGCGCCCCCCCTAGGGGGCCTATATAAAGAGGGGGGAGGGAGGGCAGCCGCACCCATGCTCTTGGCGCCTCCCTCTCCCCTTGCTACACCTCTCCCTCTCGCAGAAGCTTGGCGAAGCCTTGCCGAGATCACTGCTGCATCCACCACCACGCCGTCGTGCTGCTGGATCTTCAACAACCTCTCCTCCCCCCTTGCTGGATCAAGAAGGAGGAGACGTCTTCCTCAACCATACATGTGTTGAACGCGGAGGTGCCGTCCGTTCGGCGCTAGGATATCCGGTGATTTGGATCACGACGAGTACGACTCCCTCAACCCCGTTCTCTTGAACGCTTCCGCTCGCGATCTACAAGGGTATGTAGATGCACTCCTCTCTCCCGTTGCTAGATGGACTCATAGATTGATCTTGTTGAAAGCATAGAAATTTTTTATTTTTTGCAACGTTCCCCAACAGGATGGTCGGCGGCGGAGATGCTTCGGGGCCGGCGTAGGTGGCGGCGGCCAGCGCGCCGGGGACGAGGGGCCGGCGGCGGGAGGCCCGCCTGATCCAGGGAAACAGCGATGGGAGGCTGGTCGGGGAGGATCAGTGAGTATGCGAGGTAAGGTGAGCGTCGGGAGGATTTGGGCGCAGAGGCGGACGTAGTCTTTTTTCTTTTTGGGGAAGTTCGGGTGGGCCGCCTTTGGAGATCCAGGAACACCTCATCGGGCCCTATATAGGGGCTTGTTGTGATCCAAATAACTATTCTGATCCCGGGATGAAAATAAACACTATTCTGATCCTGGGATGAGAATACTATTCTGATCACAACCTGACCTGCCCGCTAGTAGTACGTTGAACTTCCCTATGAACTAGGTTGAACTTCCGCCAACATTGCCCAAATGGGGCTTGTGATATACCATTGGAAAGCTATGGACACCAGTATCATGACCGAACTTAAATTTTTGGTAAAATGTAAGCGGTTTAAGAGCAATTTTGAAAACCGTTTTTTCTTCACACAAAAAATGTGAATCATATTTTCGATCGCATTTCTAAACCGTTTATCGGAATGAGGCATATAATATGGCGTTGGAAAGCTGCTGCAAAACCGCTACTTCCACATGTTGAAAGTTTTCTCTAATTCTCTATGGTTAAAGAGTAATTTGAAAAAACGTAAAATTTTGCAAACCGAACAGCCGAGTTTGTATTTTCAACGTCATTTTTAAAAGGATAATCCAATTGAGGCATATGATATGGCGTTGGAAAACTTATGAAAATGTGCTACTCTTTCATTTTAAAAGTTTTTTCTAATTTTGAACGGTTTAAAAGTAATTCAGAAAACGGTACGAGTCCTACCGGGTTCGTATTTTCGAGCTAATTTTTTTAACCGTGCATCCGAATACAGCAAATGATATGGCGTTGGAAAGCTTGAACAAATGTGAAACTTTTTGGTATGTATTATTTCTCTCAATTCTTTACGGTTTTAAGTCAGTTTCAAAAATGGAGAAAAACGTATTTTCGCCGTATTGTTTACAAACTTTATAGGAATGGCGCAAATAATATATCGCTGAAAAGCTACGAAAAATGATTAAATTTTTCATGTAGACAGTTTTCTCTAATTCCTAGTCGTTTTCAAGTAATTTCAAAAACGGCGAGATCATTCGTTCTGCCTTTATCGCGAAACAGATTCACCAAAAATGCATCGCGTGAAGTACCTGAACTTCTCGGTATGAAACCTTGAACTTCACTCTGTTTTTCACGTGCTTTTTTTGCTCTATCCACTGCTCCTAGATCTCCATCCACTCATCGGAATTGAGCAAGTGATATACCGATGAAAAGCTGCTGTAAACACACAACTTTCCCATGTTGATCATTTTTTCATACTCGCGACGATTTTAAAAGTTTTTCATCTGAAATTCATTCAGCATAGTAGTTGAACTTCATGTTGTTTTCACGTTGAACTTCTGTGACGTATTTTTGTTTATACACGCGCCTGAACTTCCCTCTGTACGAACCCGACCTTCGGGCTATGTTTGCAACCGTGGCTTCCCCCGTGAATTATTCTGGTCACTAGTGTTCTACATGATGTTAGTGTAATCTATAAACGTTTTTAGCAACTAAATACCGGTTTTAAATAGAAATCTCGCTCGCTGGCGGATTTTGCTCTCGGGTCGTGATGAAATTGCGTTTTTTGCAATTTTACTGCCTGATTTGTTCGACCTGAACTTCCCCTAGTGCTAGGTTAAACTTCCGTCAACTTTGCCCAAATGGGGCTTGCGATATACCGTTGGAAAGCTATGGACACCAGTATCATGACCCAACTTCAAATTTTGGCAAAATGTAAGTGGTTTAAGAGCAGTTTTGAAAACCGTTTTTTCTTCATACAAAAAACGTGGATCATATTTTCGATCGCATTTTTAAACCGTTTATCGGAATGAGGCAAATAATATGGCGTTGGAAGGCTACTGTAAAACCGCTCCTTCCACATGCTGAAAGTTTTTTCTAATTCCCTATGGTTAAAGAGCAATGTGAAAAATCGTAAAATTTCACAAACCGAACAACCGAGTTCGTATTTTTGTTGCCATTTCTAAACGCCTAATCCAATTGAGACAAATGATATGGTGTTGGAAAACTTATGAAAATGCGTTTTTTTCTCATGTTGAAAGTTTTTTCTAATATTTAATTGTTAAAGAGTAATTTAGAAAATGGTACAAGTTCTACCAAGTTTGTATTTTCGATATTTTTTTTAATCATACGTCCGAACATAGCAAATGATATGGCGCTAAAAATCTTGAACAAATGTGAAACTTTTTGGTATATATTGTTTCTCCAAATTCATTACGGTTTTACGTTGATTTTGAAAATGGCTAAAAAGGTATTTTCGCCGTAATTTCTACAAACTTCATCGGAACGGGGCAAATAATATACTGTTTCATGTTGATGGTTTCCTCTGATTCGTAGCTGTTTTCATGTTGATGGTTTCCTCTGATTCGTAGCTGTTTTCAAGTAATTTTGAAAACGGCGGATCATTCGTTCTGCCTTTATCGCGAAACAGATTCTTCGAAAATGCTCCGCGTGAAGAACCTGAACTTCTCGGCATGTCTACTTGAACTTCACTCTGTTTTTCACATGCTTTTTTTGCCCGTAGCTCTCCATCCACTGCTCGTAGCTCTCCATCCACTCACCGAAATTGAGCAAGTGATATACCGATGGAAAGCCGTTGTAAACACACATCTTTCCCGTGTTGATCATTTTTTCATACTCGTGACGATTTTAAAAGTTTTTCATCTGATATTCATTCAATGTAGTAGGTGAACCTCCTGCTGTTTTCACGTTGAACTTCTGTGACGTATTTTTCATTTGTAATTTTCTCATCCATTCGTCAAGTGTTACACAAATGGTATTTCTTTTGTATAAACCTCTCTCACAATATTTTTTTTAACTTTCTCCGATGGAGGACTTGAACTTATATCAACAAACTTTTAGTCTTTGCTTTTTTTATTCTTTCTAATACAAAATGCACACCGTGTAGTATGTGAACTTCTGATAGTTATCAATCTGAACTTCTGTTAGTTACATGAAAATATCTGAGTTTTTTTATGAATTTTTAATATGATTTTCTTAATCCTTTTTTATGCATTTTGAAGCACTCTATTTTCAAAAGTTGAACTTCTTGATATTTTATTTTTGAACTTCTTGTTTCCATTTTTTAATAACGAGGAAAATCTGAGTTTTATAATTATCGAACTTCTCCATCTTTTAAATATGGACTTCCTGGTTTTATTTCTTAATCCTTTTTTATAATATTTTGAAGCGCTCTATTTTTAAAAGTTGAACTTCTTGTTTTTTATTTTTGAACTTCTTATTTCCATTCTTTAGTAACGAGATAATTTTAGTTTTCTATAATCATCGAACTTCTCCATCTTTTTAATATGGACTTCCTGGTTTTATTTCTTAATCTTTATTATGAAATTTTGAAGCACTCTATTTTTAAAAGTTGAACTTCTTTGTTTGTTATTTTTAACTTCTCGTTTCCATTCTTTAATAACAAGGAAAATCTGAGATTTTCTACAAACATCGAACTTCTCCATCTTTTTAATATGGACATCCTGGTTTTTTCTTAATATTTTTTATGAAATTTTGAAGCGCTCTATTTTTAAAAGTTTAACTTCTTGTTATTTAATTTTTGAACTTCTTGTTTCCATTTTTTATATAATGAGGAAAATCAGAGTTTTCTATAATCATCGAACTTCTCCATCTTTTTAATTTGGACTTCCTCGTTTTATTTCTTTTTGTAAAGGAAAAAATCCTACTTTTTGATAGACATCGAACCGTTCCATTTTTCAATATGAACTTCTAGGTTTATTTTAAGAGAGAATAACTTTTTTTATAAAATTGTTTGAGATGCTTTTTTTACCTTCACAAAAAAAAATAAAGTAATTTTTTGTACAGTAGTACAAGCACATATAGACATGCCACTATGCATGGTGATTCACAAGCAAATCATTCAAGATAAGGCCACTATTGAACCTCTTATTTTTGTACTTTTTTTAAAGCACAAAAACTTCTTGGTTTATTCTTTAGTAATGTGGGAGAATCCTAGATTTTGTTAAATATGGAACCGCTACATTGTTTAAATTTGAACTTCTATAGTTTTTGTAGAAATGGGGAAAATCCAGTTTTATAAAAAATTTAAACTACTCTATTTTTTTAATTTTATCTTCTTGGGTTTGTAATAGACGTTGAACTTCTCCGTTCTTTAAATTTGAACCTCTAGGTTTTTTCCAGAAACGGTGGAAATCCATTTTTTATAATTTTGAACTCCTCTATCTTTTTAATTTGAACTTCTTGGTTTATTATTTAATAACGGAGAAAATCCATGTGTTGTAATAAACATCGAATCACATAAGGAAGAAAACCACTCCACGCGAGACATGAGAGATCTTAGAAACTGGCCATCAAAGTGAAAAATGTAAGGCGAGAAAAAAAGAAAGCATATTTGCCTATCATCAGCCTCAATGGTGGGAACAAGCAAACACAACCTGTAATTTTTCATTGTAATCAAGCGAAGCAGCTGAAAGGCATCTCCGTTGTTTGTTGGTGAGGTCGTCGGGCGACGGAAGAAGGTGGATATGGAGGGGTAGTGAGCATATTTCCATCAGGGCCTTGTGCCAAACGGCTCACTGTCCTTGTTGTCGGGTGGTGGGGAGTAACAGATGTAGTGGCCGATTCAGTCAAGCACCGTGGGATTTATGCTAGAAGGACTTTATGAACTATCAACACACAACGACCAGAACTTCTGTTTGTTGGGAAATCATTTTATGAACTTCTAAGTAATCAATAGCACAAATCCATGGTATTTTGGACGAAGCAATACATGAGTTCAGTTAGTTTATCTATACATTTTATGAATACAACGAGGCAAGAGAAGGCCAATGGATGAGCGGCCGTTCACTGCTATCACAACGGGGAGGACAGTAGCCACACTGCTGCGAGTGGCTAAGGGAAGCTTGGCACTCAAAGGGTAGTTCGAGGCTATGTGCTGGGATCTTCATGCGCTGGCAGTCTACTGGAGGTGTGTGGCGAGCCAGGCACAACGCGGCCGCTCCATGGATGAACCTTCCTCCAAGAAGGTCAAGGTGGCCCTTGTGAGACGGTCGATGTGGCTGGCTAGCACGGCACGGGGTGGGGGATCCCGGCCGATGGGGTGAGGCACTGGGGCAGGGGAGCTCCACCGTGGCGCGGGATTGGGAGGGTCCTCTCCAGGGCAGCAGCAAGAGGAGGAACGCGGGGCTTTGCCAGGGCTAGCTTCGTCGGTGGGATCTGGTAGGAGGTGGAGGTGCCTGGTGTTTCCGGTGGGCAGCCGCGGAAGAGGTTTCGGGTGGCGGCGGCGCCCGGGATTTCCGGTGGCCGGCGGCGGCGGATGGAGGTGCGCTGGAGCCGGGGGTGGCGGAAGCGCTTCGTGGCAGGGATGGCCGGCGGTGGAGATGCTTCGGGGCCGGCGTAGGTGGCGGCGGCCAGCACGCCAGGGACGAGGGGCCAGCGGCGGCAGGCCCGCCGGAGCCAGGGAAACGACGATGGGAGGCTGGTCAGGGAGGATCAGTGAGGATGCGAGGTTAGGTGAGCGTCGGGAGGATTTGGGCGCAGAGGCGGACATAGTTTTTTTTCTTTTGGGGGAAGTTCGGGTGGGCTGCCTTTGGAGATCCAGGAACACCTCATCGGGCCCTATATAGGGGCTTGTTGTGATCCAAATAACTATTCTGATCCCAGGATCAGAATAGTGCTACTCTCTCTCTCTCTCTCTCTCTCTCTATATATATATATATATATATATATATATATATATATAATCAAATGAAGAACAACGACGGAACGAGTGAAGACAATGAAAAGTTGAAGAATTTGAACAACTGAGGAATTTCAAAAATGAGGAAAAACTCAAATGAAGATTTTCAACTTTTGGTGGTGGCGTGACCCACCGTATAAGAAAGCTGGTTTCAGACGCCGCGTACAATTGTCGTAGGGCTATGAGAATCAATTTCTTCGTTAATTTCTTCACACTTAGAGGGTTAGTCTTCATTGATTGAAGAAAAATGTTACTTTGTGTGTTGCACATCTAAGTCATCGGTTTTGCATAAGTGTTAGGATGAGTGTCCTTTTCAAAGAACATTCGAAGATTCTAGGATATTTAGCTCACACCGCAACTCGCTAAATCTCTTCTCATCCAAGGGCTTAGTGAAGATATCGGCCAGCTGGTCTTCAGTGCTTGCGTGGTCGATGGAGATGTCACCCTTCAACACATCATCACGAAGAAAATGATGATGAATCTGGATGTGCTTTGTCTTCAATTGCTGAACAGGGTTATGAGCAATCTTGATTGCGCTCTCATTGTCGCAGTAGAGGGGCACATTCTTCACGTTGATGCCGTAGTCCTTGAGAGTTTGCTTCATCCATAGCAATTGAGCACAGCAAGAACCAGCAGCAATGTACTCAGTTTCTGCAGTGGAGAGTGAGATGCAGTTCTGCTTCTTCGAGGACTGATACGTCCATTTTGCATCATGCTTTTATATCAATATCTATTGCATTATGGGCTGTTATTACACATTATATCTCAATACTTATGGCTATTCTCTCTTATTTTACAAGGTTTACCATGAAGAGGGGGGATGCCGGCAGCTGGAATTCTGGCTGGAAAAGGAGCAGACGTTGGAAACCTATTCTGCACAACTCCAAAAGACCTCAGACTCCACGAAACAACTTTTTAGATTTATTAAGGAATTATGAGCAAAAGAAATAGGCCAGGGAGCCCACACCCTGTCCAGGAGACAGGGGCGCCCCCCCTAGGGCGCGCCCCCTATCTCCTGGGCCCCCTGGTGGGACTCCGGCGTCCATCTTCTGCTATATGAAGAGTTTTGTCCTGGAAAAATTAATGGGCAAGCTTACGTGATGAAACTCCACCGCCATGAGGCGGAACCTTGGCGGAATCAATCCAGGGCTTTGGCTGAGCTGTTCTGCCAGGGACTCTTCCCTCCGGGAGGGGGAAATCATCACCAACATCATCACCAACGATCCTCTCATCGGGAGGGGGTAAATCTCCATCAACATCTTCACCAGCACCATCTCCTCTCAAACCCTAGTTCATCTCTTGTATCCAATCTTTTATCCAAAACCACAAATTGGTACCTGGGGGTTGCTAGTAGTGTTGATTACTCCTTGTAGTTCATACTAATTGGTTTACTTGGTGGAAGATCATATGTTCAGATCCTTCATGCATATTATTACACCTCTGATTATGAACATGAATATGCTTTGTGAGTAGTTACGTTTGTTCCTGAGGACATGGGCGAAGTCTTGCTATTAGTAGTCATGTGAATTTGGTATTCGTTCGATATTTTGATGAGATGTATGTTGTCTCTCCTCTAGTGGTGTTATGTGAACGTTGACTACATGACACTTCACCATTATTTGGGCCTAAAGGAAGGCATAGGGAAGTAATAAGTAGATGATGGGTTGCTAGAGTGGCAGAAGCTTAAACCCTAGTTTATGTGTTGCTTCGTTAGGGGATTGTTATGGACCCATATGTTTAATGTTGTGGTTAGGTTTACCTTAATACTCCTTTTTGTAGTTGCGGATGCTTGCAATAGGGGTTAATCATAAGTGGGATGATTGTCCATTTTAGGGCAGTACCCAAGTGCCGGTCCACCCACATATCAAATTATCAAAGTACCAAACGTGAATCTTATGAACGTGATGAAACTAGCTTGACGATAATTCCCAATGTGTCCTCGGGAGCTCCTTCCTCATTATTAGAATTTGTCCAGGCTTATCCTTTGCTACATAAAGGATTGGGCCACCTTGCTGCACTTTATTTACTTTATTTACCTTTTGCTCGTTACTATTTATCTTATCACAAAACTATCTATCACCTACTATTTCAGTGCTTGCAAAGAAAACCTTACTGAAAACCGCTTATCATTTCCTTCTGCTCCTCGTTGGGTTCGACACTCTTACTTATCTAAAGGACTACGATAGACCCCCTACACTTGTGGGTCATCAAGACTCTTTTCTGGCGCCATTGCCGGGGAATGTAGCGTTCTTGGTGAGTGGAACTTGGTAAGGAAACATTTATATAGTGTGCTGAAATTTTCTGTTACTTGTCACTATGGAAACTAATCCTTTGAGTGGCTTGTTTGGGGTATCTTCACCCCAACCAGATGAGCAAAGAGATGCTCCTCAACCTACTGAACTTTATGAAAATATTCACTTTGAGATTCCTTCGAGTATGATAGAAAAACTGCTAGCTAATCCTTTTGCAGGAGACGGAACATTGCATCCCGACTTACACCTTATCTTAGTGGATGAAGTTTGTGGATTATTTAAGCTTGCAGGTATTCCCGATGATGTTGTCAAAAGGAAGGTCTTCCCTTTATCTTTGAAGGGAGATGCAATGACATGGTATAGGCTATGTGATGATATGAGATCTTGGAATTATAAGCGATTGAAATTGGAATTTCACCAGAAGTTCTATCCTATGCATCTTGTTCATCGTGATCATAATTACATATATAATTTCTGGCCTCGCGAAGGAGAAAGAATCGCTCAAGCTTGTGGGAGGCTTACGTCAATGTTATATTCATGCCCCAATCATGAGCTCTCTCGGGAAATGATTATTCAGAATTTTTATGCTCGGCTTTCTCTTGATAATCGCAACTTGCTCGATACTTCCTGTGCTGGTTCCTATATGCTGAAGACTATTGATTTCAAATGGCACTTATTGGAAAGAATTAAACGCAACTCTGAAGATTGGGGTTCCGACGATGGTAAGGAGTCGGGTATGACACCTAAGTTTGATTGTGTTAACTCTTTTATGGATACCGATGCTTTCCGTGGATTTAGCTCTAAGTATGGACTTGACTCTGAGATAGTAGCTACTTTTTGTGAAACTTTTGCTGCTCACGTTGATCTCCCTAAAGAGAAGTGGTTTAAATATAATCCTCCTGTTGAAGTGAAAGTAGTTGCACCTATTACAGTCGAAGATAAGACTATTACATATAGTGATCCTATTATTCATATTGCTTATGCTAAAAAACCTCCTTTTCCTGTTAGGATAAAAGATCATGTTAAAGCTTCGACTATTGTTCGTAAGAGTAATAGTAGGACCTATACACCTCCTGAACAAATTAATGTTGAACCTGGTATTGCTATGATTAAAGATCTCTTGCATGTGGACTTAGATGGGCATGTTATCTCTTTCTTGGGTGAAACTGCTAATATTGCTAGACCCGATACTAAGACACGTAGACCTGTTGTAGGCACGCCTGTTATTTCTGTTAAAATTGGAGATCATTGTTATCATGGCTTATGTGATATGGGTGCTAGTGCTAATGCGATACCTTATGATCTTTATAAAGAAATTATGCACGATATTGCACCAGTTGAATTAGAAGATATTGATGTTACTATTAAGCTTGCTAATAGGGACACCATTAAACGTATTGGGATTGTTAGAGATGTTGAAGTCCTGTGTGGGAAGATTAAATACCCTGCTAATTTTCTTGTTCTCGGTTCCCCACAAGATGATTTTTGTCCCATTATTTTTGGTATACCCTTCTTGAACACTGCTAGTGCTAAGATTGATTGTGAAAATAATATTGTCACTGTTGGCTGAGATGGTATGTCCCATGAGTTTAATTTCTCTAAGTTTAGTAGACAACATCGTGAAAAGGAACCATCTAGTAAGGATGAGATTATTGGTCTTGCTTCCATTGCTGTTCCTCCAACTGATCCGTTAGAACAATATTTGCTAGACCATGAAAACGATATGTTTATGAAGGAAAGGGAAGAAATAGATGAAGTGTTCCTTAAACAAGAACCTATGCTAAAACATAATCTTCCCGTTGAAATTCTTGGGGATCCCCCTCCACCCAAGGGTGATCCCGTGTTTGAACTCAAACCATTACCTGATAATCTTAAGTATGCTTATCTTGATGAAAAAGAAATATACCCTGTTATTATTAGTGCTAACCTTTCAAAGAAAGAAGAAGAAAGGCTATTGAAAACTCTGAAGAAGCACCGAGCTGCTATTGGATATACCCTGGATGATCTCAAGGGCATTAGTCCCACATTATGTCAACACAAAATTTCAGTGGAGAAAGATGCCAAACCTGTTAGAGATCCTCAAAGACGACTAAATCCCAAAATGGAGGAAGTGTTGAGAAAGGAGATACTAAAAATCCTTGAGGCAGGTATTATTTATCCCGTTGCTGATAGTGAATGGGTAAGCCCTGTCCATTGTGTCCCTAAAAAGGGAGGTATTACCATTGTCCCTAATGATAAAGATGAATTGATCCCGCAAATAATTATTACAGGCTATAGGATGGTAATTGATTTCCGCAAGTTAAATAAATCTACTAAGAAAGATCATTACCCTTTACCTTTTATTGATCAAATGCTATAAAGGTTATCCAAACACACACATTTTTTGCTTTCTAGATGGTTATTCTGGCTTCTCTCAGATACCCGTATCAGCGGGGAATCAATCTAAAACTACTTTCACTTGCCCTTTCGGTACTTTTGCTTATAGACGTATGCCTTTTGGTTTATGTAATGCACCTGCTACCTTTCAAAGATGCATGATGGCTATATTTTCTGATTTTTGTGAAAAGATTTGTGAGGTATTCATGGATGACTTCTCTGTCTATGGATCCTCTTTTGATGATTGTTTGAGCAACCTTGATCGAGTTTTGCAGAGATGCGAAGACACTAGTCTCGTCCTGAATTGGGAAAAGTGTCACTTTATGGTTAATGAAGGCATTGTCTTGGGGCACAAGATCTCCGAGAGGGGTATTGAAGTTGATAAAGCTAAAGTTGATGCTATTGAAAAGATGCCATGTCCCAAGGACATAAAAGGTATAAGAAGTTTCCTTGGTCATGCCGGTTTTTATAGGAGGTTCATTAAGGACTTTCCTAAAATCTCTAGGCCTCTGACTAATTTATTGCAAAAAGATATTCCTTTTGTCTTTGATGATGATTGTGTAGAAGCATTTGAAACACTTAAGAAAGCTTTGATCACAGCACCTATTGTTCAGCCACCTGATTGGAATTTGCCTTTTGAAATTATGTGTGATGCTAGTGATTATGGTGTAGGTGCTGTTCTAGGGCAAAGAGTCGATAAGAAATTGAATGTTATCCATTATGCTAGTAAGACTCTCGATACTGCCCAGAGTAATTATGCTACCACTGAAAAAGAATTCTTAGCAGTTGTGTTTGCATGTGATAAGTTTAGACCATATATTGTTGATTCCAAAGTTACTATTCACACTGATCATGCTGCTATTAAATATCTTATGGAAAAGAAAGATGCTAAGCCTAGACTCATTAGATGGGTTCTCTTGCTCCAAGAATTTGACTTGCATATTATTGATAGAAATGGAGATGAGAACCCCGTTGCAGACAACTTGTCTAGGTTAGAGAATGTTCTTGATGACCCACTGCCTATTAATGATAGTTTTCCTGATGAACAATTAGCGGTTGTCAATGCTTCTCGTACTGCTCCTTGGTATGTTGACTATGCTAATTACATTGTTGCTAAATATATACTGCCTAGTTTCACATACCAGCAAAAGAAAAAGTTCTTTTATGATTTAAGACATTACTTCTGGGATGATCCACACCTTTATAAAGGAGTAGATGGTATTATTAGACGTTGTGTGCCTGAGCATGAACAAGAACAGATCCTACGCAAGTGTCACTCTGAATCCTATGGAGGACACCACGCTGGAGATAGAACTATACACAAGGTACTACAATCTGGTTTTTATTGGCCTACTCTTTTCAAAGATGCTCGTAAGTTTGTCGTATCTTGTGATGAATGTCAAAGAATAGGTAACATCAGTAGACGTCAAGAAATGCCTATGAATTATTCTCTTGTTATTGAACCATTTGATGTTTGGGGCTTTGATTATATGGGACCTTTTCCTGCCTCCAATGGTTATACACATATTTTAGTTGCTGTTGATTATGTTACTAAGTGGGTAGAAGATATTACAACTAGTGGTGCTGATCATAACACTTCTATTAAAATGCTTAAAGAAGTTATTTTTCCGAGGTTTGGAGTCCCTAGATATCTTATGACTGATGGTGGTTCACACTTTATTCATGGTGCTTTTCGTAAGATGCTTGCTAAGTATGATGTCAATCATAGAATTGCATCTCCTTATCACCCGCAGTCTAGTGGTCAAGTAGAGTTGAGCAATAGAGAGCTCAAATTAATTTTGCAAAAGACTGTGAATAGATCTAGAAAGAATTGCTCCAAAAAACTTGATGATGCATTATGGGCCTATAGAACTGCATACAAAAATCCTATGGGTATGTCTCCATATAAGATGGTTTATGGAAAAGCATGTCATTACCTCTTGAACTTGAACATAAAGCATATTGGGCTATTAAAGAGCTTAATTATGACTTCAAACTTGCCGGTAAGAAAAGGTTATTTGATATTAGCTCACTTGATGAATGGAGAACCCAAGCATATGAGAATGCTAAGCTTTTCAAAGAAAAAGTCAAACGCTCGCATGATAAAAGGATACAAAAGCGTGAGTTTAACGTAGGAGATTATGTGTTATTGTTCAACTCTCGTTTAAGATTTTTTGCAGGAAAACTTCTCTCAAAGTGGGAAGGTCCCTACGTTATCGAGGAGGTCTATCGTTCTGGTGCTATAAAATTCAACAACTTTGAAGGCACAAATCCGAGGGTGGTAAACGGTCAAAGAATTAAACATTATATTTCAGGTAATCCTATCAATGTTGAAACCAATATTATTGAAACCATAACCCCTGAGGAATACATAAGAGACACTTTCCAGAAAGTTCCAGACTCCGAAAAGGTATAGGTACGTGGTACGGTAAGTAAACCGACTCCAAAACAACTCTAATAGCAATTTTCATCAGTTTTGGATTATTTAAGGATTTTAGGAAGAAAGAAGTAGTCCGAAAGGGACATGAGGCTCCCACGAGAGAGGAGGGCGCCCCCTTGTAGGGCGCGCCCCCCTGTCTCGTGGGCACCTCGTGTGCCTCCCGGACTCCATTTTCTTGTATGTTACATATTTTGGTTGGTAAAAATTCATTATATATACTCCCGAAGGTTTTGACCACCGTATCACGCAAATATCCTCTGTTTTCGTTTCGAGTTGTTCCTGCTGCATAATTGAACAAGATGTCGTCCCAAGATTCGGAGGGAGAGAGCTACATAGTTGATTATATTGCAAATCCACAAGTATATGGGGATGTGGAATGCTATGGCTGGACCACCGAGGAAGAAGAAGACTATGATCCAAAGAGGAAGGAGGAGACAAGCTCTGATGAAGAGGACGATCCACTGCCTCAACCTGGTGATATGCATGTGGAGTTCAAGAAGTCAAGTCTCCCTAAGGTCCAATCTATCCCACCACGTTTTTTGCAGGACAGCAAGGCAACACTATGCAAAAAGATAATGAAACTTGAGCTCGAGAATGAGGATCTGAGGAGGAAAATTTTAGCCTCAGACGCAAGCTAGAGAAGAAAAGTGCGACAACTCCTACTTCACCGCCTCTGAAGAAATAATCACATGGGTATGGGCACTCCCCTTGGCAACTGCCAAGCTTGGGGGAGGTGCCCCGGTATCATATCACCATCACACTCCTATCTTTACCGCTTTATTTAGTTTGATCCTTTTAGTAGTATCTCGATCCATTAGTTCGAAGTTTTGATATCAAGTAGTTTTGAGTTTTTCATTGTGATCTCTTTTTGTAAGCGAGTCCGTGTGCTATATCTATAATAAAGATTAGTGTTGAATCAAGGGCAAGCAATAAAAATTGCTCTCTAAATATGCATGACTTATTAGTGCAGAGAAAATAAGCTTTGTACGAACTTGTTGTGGAAGTAATAAAAGCGACGGAGTGCATAATAAAGGTCCACATACAAGGGGCAATATAAAGTGACGTTCTTTTGCATCAAGATTTTGTGTATCCAACCCTAAAAGTGCATGACAACCTCTGCTTCCCTCTGTGAAGGGCCTATCTTTTACTTTATGATTTACTTTATACTTGAGTCAAGGTGATCCTCACCTTTCCCTTTTTCATTTTATCCTTTGGCAAGCTCTTCGTGTTTGAAAGATCATGATATATATATCCGATTGGATGTAAGTTGGCATAGGCTATTATTGTTGACATCACCTAAAGGTGAATACGTTAGGAGGCAACACAATAAGCCCCTATATTTCTCAGTGTCCGGCTGAAACTCTATAACCACAAGTATTGCGTGAGTGTTAAAAATTATGGGAGACTACGAGATAGTTGAGTATGTGAGCTTGCTGAGAAGCTCTATTAGTGACTCTTTCTGATGTTACAATAAATTGTAATTGCTTCAATGACTGAGATTATAGTTTGTTAGCTCCCAATGAAGTTTTTGAACCATACTTGACATTATGAATTGCTTATTACTTGAACATAGGAAATCATATGACAAAATCCATATATGTTGCTGTTATTAGAATGATCATGATGCCCTCATGCCCGTTTTTTATTTTTATCAACACGTCTATCTCTAAACACGTGGACATAGTTTTCGATTTCGGTTTCCGCTTGAGGACAAGCGAGGTCTAAGCTTGGGGGAGTTGATACGTCCATTTTGCATCATGCTTTTATATCAATATTTATTGCATTATGGGCTGTTATTACACATTATATCTCAATACTTATGGCTATTCTCTCTTATTTTACAAGGTTTACCATGAAGAGGGGGGATGCCGGCAGCTGGAATTCTGGCTGGAAAAGGAGCACACGTTGGAAACCTATTCTGCACAACTCCAAAAGACCTGAGACTCCACGAAACAACTTTTTGGATTTATCAAGGAATTATGAGCAAAAGAAATAGGCCAGGGGGCCCACACCCTGTCCAGGAGACAGGGGCTCCCCCCCTAGGGCGCGCCCCCCTATCTCCTAGGCCCCCTGGTGGGCCTCCGGCATCCATCTTCTGCTATATGAAGGGTTTTGTCCTAGAAAAATTCGTGGTCAAGCTTACGAGACGAAACTCCACCACCACGAGGCGGAACCTTGGCGGAATCAATCTAGGGCTCTGGCGGAGCTGTTCTGCTGGGGACTCTTCCCTCCAGGAGGGGGAAATCATCACCAATGTCATCACCAATGATCCTCTCATCGGGAGGGGGTCAATCTCCATCAACATCTTCACCAGCACCATCTCCTCTCAAACCCTAGTTCATCTCTTGTATCCAATCTTGTATCCAAAACCACAAATTGGTACCTGTGGGTTGCTAGTAGTGTTGATTACTCCTTGTAGTTGATACTAATTGGTTTACTTGGTGGAAGATCATATGTTCAGATCCTTCATGCATATTATTACACCTCTGATTATGAACATGAATATGCTTTGTGAGTAGTTACGTTTGTTCCTGAGGACATGGGTAAAGTCTTGCCATTAGTAGTCATGTGAATTTGGTATTCGTTCGATATTTCAATGAGATGTATGTTGTCTCTCCTCTAGTGGTGTTATGTGAACGTCGACTACATGACACTTCACCATTATTTTGGCCTAGAGGAAGGTATAGGGAAGTAATAAGTAGATGATGGGTTGCTAGAGTGACAGAAGCTTAAACCCTAGTTTATGCGTTGCTTCATTAGGGGATTGTTATGGACCCATATGTTTAATGTTGTGGTTAGGTTTACCTTAATACTCCTTTTTGTAGTTGTAGATGCTTGCAATAGGGGTTAATCATAAGTGGGATGCTTGTCCATGTTAGGGCAGTACCCAAGTGCCGGTCCACCCACATATCAAATTATCAAAGTACCGAACGCGAATCTTATGAACGTGATGAAACTAGCTTGACGATAATTCCCAATGTGTCCTCGGGAGCTCCTTCCTCATTATTAGAATTTGTCCAGGCTTATCCTTTGCTACATAAAGGATTGGGCCACCTTGCTGCACTTTATTTACTTTATTTACCTTTTGCTCATTACTATTTATCTTATCACAAAACTATCTATCACCTACTATTTCAGTGCTTGCAGATAAAACCTTACTGAAAACCGCTTATCATTTCCTTCTGCTCCTCGTTGGGTTCGACACTCTTACTTATCGAAAGGACTACGATAGATCCCCTACACTTGTGGGTCATCAAGGACCAACAGACCAAAGATCGTCCGAGGAAATGGCATGTGCCAGATGTTGACTTGCGGTCCACATGGTCTCCGGCATAGTCAGAGTCTGAATATCCAATGAGATCAAAGGAAGAGCCCTTGGGATACCATAATCCAAGTGTTGGTGTGTGAGCTAGATATTGAAGAATATGCTTTACAGTCTTATGGTGTGATTCCTTCGGTGTAGCTTGAAATCGGGCACACATGCAAACACTAAGCATAATATCCGTCCTAGATGCACATAGGTACAATAAGGAGCTAATCATGGAACGGTATACCTTTTGATCGAAGTCTTTACCATTTTCATCAGTGCATAGATGGCCATTTGTGGGCATATGAATTTTGACCCCTTTGCAATCTTGCATGCCAAATTTCCTCAATACATCTTTGAGGTATTTCTCCTGATATATGAATATGCCATTGCGCTGTTAACGAATTTGAAGACCTAAAAAGAATTTCAATTCTCCCATCATAGACATTCGATATTCTTTACTCATCATATAGGCAAATTCATCACTATAACCTTGGTCAGTACAGCCAAAGATAATATCATCAACATATATTTAGCACACAAACAATTCACCATCATAAGATTTAGTGAAAAGAGTTGGGTCGAGTGAACCGGGTTTGAAGCCTTTCTTCATGAGGAATTCCTTCAAAGTATCATACCACGCCCGAGGGGCCTGCTTGAGGCCATACAGGGCCTTATTGAGTCTGAAGACTTTGTCAGGATGATTTGGATCTTCAAAACCTGGGGATTGAGCAACATATACTTCTTCCTCAAGCTTACCATTGAGGAATGCACTTTTTACATCCATTTGATATAAAGTAATATCATGGTGGTTAGCATAAGCAAGTAATATGCGAATAGCCTCAAGTCCAGCAACAGGTGCAAAAGTTTCATCGAAATCAATTCCTTCAACCTGTGTGTAGCCTTGAGCTACAAGCCGTGCCTTATTCCTCACCACAAGGCCATTTTCATCTTGCTTGTTGCGGTAGATCCACTTTGTGCCAATGATGTTGTGCTTGCGAGGATCTGGATGATTGACCAGTTCCCAGACGTTGTTGAGCTCAAACTGATGTAATTCTTCTTGCATAGCTTGAATCCACTCAGGCTCCAGAAATGCTTCATCTACCTTAGTGGGCTCTGTGATAGAGACAAAAGCAAAGTGCCCACAAAAGTTACACAAATGTGAAGCTTTTGAGCATGTGAGAAGACCTGGTGCTTCAATGTCATCGATGATTCTCTCAATTTGCACTTTGTTTGCAACGCGAGGATGAGCGGGTTGTCGTCGAGGAATTTGATCCGCATTTTCTTCAGGACCATTTTCCTCAGCACCATTTTCTTCAGGTGCTCTAGCTCGGCGTTCTTCACGTTCTGGAATGAATTCTTCAGCAAATTCTTCGGTAGGAATGACATCTTCAGTAGCCTTGAACTTGATAGATTCCTCAGGTGCTGGTTCATCTATCACAGAAGGTAGGTGCTCTCTTTGTGAGCCATTAGTTTCATCGAACCGCACATCTATAGTTTCAACAACTTTGTGAAGAACGTTGTTGAAGACTCTGTAGGTGTGCGAGTCCTTTCCGTAACCAAGCATAAAACCCTCATGTGCTTTCGGTGAGAATTTAGAATTGTGATGAGGATCTCCAATCCAACATTTAGCACCGAAGACTTTGAAATAACTCACATTGGGCTTTTTGTCAGTGAGGAGTTCACAAGCAGTCTTCTTGAAGAATTTGTGAAGATATACTCTGTTGATGATGTGGCATGCAGTATCAATAACCTCAATCCAGAAACGACGAGGCGTCTTGTATTCATCAAGCATAGTGCGAGCCATCTCAGCAAGAGTTCTGTTCTTGCGCTCCATGACGCCATTCTGCTGAGGAGTATAAGGAGCAGATAACTCATGAGTAATACCAAGTTCATCAAGATAGTCATCAAGACCGGAATTCTTGAACTCAGTCCCATTGTCACTTCTGATGTGCTTGATCTTCACACCAAAGTTGGTTGAAGCCCTCGAGGAAAATCGTTTGAAGACTTCCTGCACCTCATGTTTGTAAGTGACAATGTGCACCCGTGTGTATTGAGAATAATCATCAACAATAACAAAGCCATATAGAGATGCATCCTTTGTAACTGTAGAATAATGATTAGGACCAAAGAGATCCATATGAAGCAATTCAAATGGTCGAGTGGTAGTCATGATAGTCTTTGTTGGATGTTTGGCCTTGGTCATCTTTCCAGCTTCACAGGCTCTGCTTAAATGATCCTTGAGGAATTTGACATTTTCAATGCCAACAACATGCTTCTTCTTTGCAAGCGTGTGCAGATTCCTCATGCCAGCATGACCAAGTCGTCGATGTCATAGCCAGCCTTTTGAAGCTTTTGCAAGTAGGCACACGGCCGGTTGTGGTCCTATAGAGAAATCAACAATGTACAAGTCTCCTCTCCTAAAGCCTTCGAAGACTTTGGAATTGTCAGCTTCCAAGATCACAACACAACGATATTTTCCAAAGACAACAACCATATCGAGATCACAAAGCATTGAGACAGACATGAGGTTGTATCCTAAGGACTCGACAAGCATGACTATGTCCATGTGTCGATCCTTTGAGATTGCAACCTTACCTAGACCCAATACCTAACTTTTTACTTTGTCAGCGAAGATGATATGCTTCAGATGCGATGGTGATAAGGGAGCATCCATCAATAGATTCTTGTCACCAGTCATGTGGTTCGTACATCCACTATCGAGGACCCACTCATTGGCTTTGGGTTGATCATCCTGCACATGAATTAGTGCAACTTACGAACTCATATACTTCATCAGTGAAGAATATGACATCAATATCATCATATCAATTTCATCAAGCAGTAGAATAGATAAAACAGTATGAGGACGTGAGAAATGAAAGTTCATTTCTTCATGATTAGCCTGCGTCCTTTCAGGCATTTTTCAGGTCTCTAGCAAATTCTTCAGACGTTTTAAGCACATTTGGAGACCTGACCCTACATAAGATATTAGTTCTTTTTATCACCACCCACATCTGAAGGGGTGGCAAAGAATTCATCACTCTGCGAGCTCTATATGAGAAAGGTGGCATAGAAGCCAGTCCACTTCGTTTCACATAAGAGGAGTGTTGGAGATATGCCCTAGAGGCAATCATGTATGATGATATTTCCTATGTGTTTATGAATAAAGATAGTCCTTGGACATTATCAATGATGTGTATCAGCAAGTACGAGACTTGTTTGTGGGACTATGCATTGTATGATGACTGTCTTAAAAGGTCCCTAGTCGAAAGGGCTGTGTGGACGCGCAGCCGACTAGACTAGCATATGACACGGTCGATGGCTTGGTCTCACTAGCCATGGAGCATTGGATGCTAACCGGATAATATGGACTTGGAAAGGTATGGTTGGATTCAACGTAGTCAGATCCGAGTCGAGATAAGGTCCGAGTTGGACAGACCCAACTATGAGACGCAGCGATATGTCATCTGTGAGTCTCTAGTACAACATACATTCTATGTCCTAAGACCTGAGCTGACGCATGTACTCGGGATGGTGACAGACTTGCTTTGGGCCGACCAAACGCTACTCCGTGACTGGGTATTTACAAAGGTAGGTTTCGGGTTTGTCTAGTCCCATGTTGCGAGACATGGTCGAGCAAGATGGGATTTAACCCTCCGATCAGGAGAGATATACTCTGGGCCCCTCGTGTGATCCGACCAGGATTAGCATGGCCATGCGATAAGGATTATAAGATAATCCGGTTTGTGGTCGGTATCACTGGAACGAGAAAGAGGTCGGGCTAGCACAAGGATGACAGTCTCGCCTTAAGCCCGACAACATATATCATGCGGTAAAGGGAACGGAAGTGTGACACGTTGTACAGGTTCGCCTAACCAGCTTCATAGTCTGCTTGGTGATCAGCACGCCTTGCTAGAGGCCGCTACCAATCGTGCAGGTCGGAGGTGATCCGAACTGTGACCAAGCCGACTTGAACCTAAGGGATCGCGCGCTTAAGGGAAGGAACCTACGAGGTCGGTTCATAGGACACTTGTCGGATGTGATCCGAACTGGACTAGGAACGTGACCGAGTAGACTTTGGGCTTTAGGGTCCATGTGAGGCCCAAGTGTTGAGCCTGCGACGGACGCCTATATAAAGTGGAGGTGCGGCACACTCATGTGGTTGATCGCTTCGGCGCTGTGACTAGGGTTTGCATGTGTTGCGAATAGCCACCTCCACTCGCTGCCGACTGTGTGATCGGACCTAGCAGTCCGCTGCACGGTGTTCCTCCTGCATGCACGGATACCTTAGAAGCGGTGCACTTGCGGCACTCCGGCGAACTTGTACGTGGGATCGGACAACCGGCTGTACGAGGGAGATCGGACGAGGAGGAGACGATCCACGTGAACGCGCTGCCCCAACTCTTCTTCCGCTGCATGGCACTGCGCATCTAGTGGTAATGAACTGTGATCCATCTCCCGTAGCATGTTCCTGTTGTTCTGCGCGTAGGAAATTTTAATTTGCAGTTGACGCACCCTACCGCATAACCCAACAAGGAGTTAGGATAAGCATATGAATAAGCAGAGAAACTCTTTGAGGACTTATGAACATAATGGTTAGAAGAATAATGCTCATATTCATAGCCCTTAGCTCTTCCCTGCGAAACAGAGGGGTTAGCATGATGATGATCATATGAGGACTTTGATCCTTTTGAGGAATTTGATCCACGTGAGGAATTTTGTCCGTATGAGAACTTGGATCCATATGAAGAATTCGGTTCATATGAAGAGTTTGATCTGGAGTTCCTATTCTTCACAGGTGGTGTCATGAGGACATTCACCTAAAGACTTTCAAGGCACCTTTTGGGAACCCAGATTTTCTTCATAGGGGAACTATTCATGCAGTTAGTGCCAACATATCTAGCAAATACTTCACCATTCTGATTTTTGAACAGTTTATAGTTGGAGTCAAATGACTCATCAGAAGAATGAGGAGATTCACATGTAAAGCTAGATAAATTGGATAGGTCAACTGGAGGTACCTTTGCAGCAACCCATGAGGTTTTGGGGTACTGCTCAGGCTTCCAATATGTTCCATCAGCATTGAGTTTCCTCTCAAAGGCAATACCCTCTTTCCTAGGGTTCCTGTTGAGGATATGCTTTTTAAGCACGTCACAAAAGATGTGATGCCCTTTGAGGCTTTTGTACATGCCTGTCATGTACAATTCCTTCAGCCCTGCATCATCAGTGATACTAGCAATGTCCTCAGATAAGGAATTAGTGATAGCAGAGATAGATGAAGAATTTGTAGCATTAGAAGCATTTGAACATTCAGGTGAAGAATTAGCAGTTTCACGTTCAATGCACTTCAAACATGGAGGAACAAATTCTTCTTGAGTAGTGCTGATTTGTTGAGCAAGCAATGAATCTCGCTCCTTCTGAAGATCTTCATAACTCACTCTTAGCTTCTCAAGATCTTGATTTCTTTGAAGAAATTCATAAGAACGTTTCTCATGATCGGATAAGAGAGTGTTATGATGACCTTGAAGGTTGTCAAACTTAGACTGAAGTCTCTGAAGACTCCCAGTCAAGGTTTTAGTGCGATCCATTTCTTCACCCAACAAATCATCACTTTTGTCTAGCATGTTTTGAACCTTTTCAAAAGCCTTTTGTTGTTTCACAGCAATCTTAGCAAGTTTAGAGTAGCTGGGCTTGAGGTTTTCATCATATTCATCCTCAGTAGATTCAGAGGAGGGGTAGTTAGTTACCTTGGCACCCTTTGCCATGAAGCAATAGGTGGGAGCGTAGTCATCATTGCCTTCATCAGCCTTGTTGGTGACACCATTTTCTTTAGAGTTGAAGATAGACTTGCTGAGAATGCAGTAGCGAGAGCTAGGCTTGCCACACCAGACTCGGACTCCTCAGATGCCTCCTCTTCCTCATGTTCCTCAGATTCAGCCTCAGAGTCCATTTCCTTGCCAATGAATGCCCGAGCCTTCTTGGAGCTGCTCTTCTTGTGAGATGAAGATTTTGAGGATTTTGATGATGAAGACATTGAAGATTTCTTCTTCTTCTTGGCATCATCAGAACTGTAATCCTTGTACTTATTCTTGTTTGATTCCTTATCCCACTGAGGACAATCTTGAATGTAGTGACCAGGTTTCTTGCATTTGTGGCATAGCCTCTTCTTGTAGTCACTAGACGAGGAATCATTACTACTTGAGGATTTTCCAAAGCGACCATGTCTTGAGAACTTCTGAAATTTCTTCACGAGCAGTGCTAGTTCCTGGCTCAGTTCATACGGATCACCAAGGCTGCTGCCAGAGTCTTCATCTTCAGACTCAGAGACTGCCTTGGCTTTCAGAGCACGTGGTTTGCCATAGCTCGAACCATAGAGATCTCTATTCTCAGCAAGATGGAACTCATGAGTGTTTAGCCTCTCGAGGATATCAGCGGGATCAAGTGACTTGTAATCAGCACGCTCTTGAATCATCAGTGCCAGAGTATCAAATGAAGAATCAAGCGATCTCAGCAATTTCTTCACCACCTCATGGTCGGTGATGTCAGTGGCACCAAGTGCTGGAAGCACATTTGAGATGTCAGTGAGGCGATCTAAGGTTTGTTGAACATTTTCATTGTCGAGTCTTTTGAAGCGGTTGAGGAGATTGTGAAGAACGTCAACACGAGAGTCATGTTGAGTTGAGACTCCTTCATTTACTTTGGACAGCCTATCCTAGATAAGCTTAGCACTTTCCAAAGTACTCACTCTTCCATACTACCCTTTGCTCAGATGGCCACATATGATGTTCTTCGCTTGAGAATCGAGTTGCTTGAATCTCTTCACATCAGTAGCGTTCAGAGAAGGTGTGACTAAGGGAACACCATTTTCCACAACATACCAGATATCATTATCAATTGCCTCAAGATGCATTCGCATCTTATTCTTCCAGTAGGGGTAGTCCGTTCCATCGAAGGTAGGACACCCAGCAGAGACCTTGATCATACCTGCGGTCGACATAACTAAAACTCCAAGCGATTAAACCAAAATCACACAGAACAAGGGAGTACCTTGCTCTGATACCAACTGAAAGTGTGTTATATCGACTAGAGGGGGGATGAATAGGCAATTTTTATGAATTCTTCACTGAGGAATTTTCTGGTGAGGAAATTCCTTAGCGAAGAACTACTTGCAGCAGAATAAGTACTTAGAAGTAAACAGAACAGAACACAAGCATAGTCATCATGATGAAATGAAGACAAGCACAGAGTACAGAAAGCGTAAACAGATATGAACAGAGGATGAAGACGGACAGACTGAAGAAATTGAACTGAGGAAATTAAGAAAGTCTTCAGTTAAAGTCTTCAAACAGATATGAACAAGCACACAACAAGTGAAATGAGGAAATGAAAGAGTTGAGGGAATAGAACCAATAAGCTCTGTGAAGACAAAGATTTGGTAGACCAGTTCCAACTATTGTCTCAGTTGTACATCTGGTTGGAGCGGCTAGGTATTTAAACCCGAGGACACACCGTCCCGGACACACAGTCCTCAGCGTATTCTCCTTGAGCTAAAGTCACACAGACCTCGCCCAATCACTCGTGGTAAGTCTTCGGATGACTTGGAAACCTTCACAGACTCGGTCACTCGGCGATCCACAATTCCTCTTGGATTCTCTAGACCTTGACGCCTAACCCTCTGGAAGAAGCACAGTCTTCAAAGGTAACAAGCGTCAGATCCATGCAGGATCAATCTCTTCAGTGATGCTCAATCACTTTGGGTTTGAAAGTGTTTGGGTTTGTGTTTTTCTCACTTGATGATTTTCGTTCAAAGTCCTCGGAGGATGGGTTGCTCTCAAATGACAAGTGTCAGTTTCTCTTGGAGCAGCCAACCAACTAGTGGTTGTGCGGCTATATATAGCCTAGGGAGTAGCCCGACATGATAAGACATAAATGCCCTTTAGTGATATGACTATTAGGTGGGTAGATATTTTGGGACAGCTGGTGCGTAGCACAACAATGGTCGGAATTTTGACTCTCAAATTCCTCAGGACTATCATGGTCCTCACTGTGTAGGCAATCCGCACTAGCGAATTCCTAACTCCTCAGTCAGAACAAATTCCTCAGCAACCAGAAGAACTTCGTCTCTGTTACTGAAGAAATTGACTGAACTGTATGAGATTTCCAATGGCTTCACTCGAAGGGTTTGGTAGGTGTAGGATTTTGAGTTGAGCATCACATGGAAATTTTTCTTTAGTATTTCCTCGACCCCCTTTAACAGTACGGTGTTTCCTATGACTCAAGAAAGAGAAAAAGAAACTACGAAAACAAAAGTCTTCATGCTTCATGTTCCTCGAATGAATTCCAAGTCTTCAAGGTCACACCAATTTCTTCACTTTCAAAGTCTTCAGAAAGTCTTCAGAAATCCAAAGTCTTCAGTTGAAGAACTTCATTTTTAGGGGTCGACTTTATCTGTAATTATCAAACTCCTCATAGACTTATAGACCTGTGTACACTTACAAACGCATCAGTCCCTTAACATATAAGTCTTCAATACACCAAAATCACTAAGGGGCACTAGATGCACTTACACATAGATGTGTCTCTCACGGAAGCAAAAATGTGGCTCCACAATAAGTAAACGTGTGCGTCTTGCGAAAAAAAAAGTTTGTTTTCTTTTTCAAGAGGCACTCGCGGAAGCAAGTAGTTCATCACGGAAGAAAGAACTCACAGAGCTGGGATCGGTAACTAATAGTACTATTAAGTAATACTAACATATAGAAATATATTTCTAGAAATAGAAACAAACTAATATATATATAGATAATCGAAATCGAAAAGAACTGTCTTTTCTGTATACTTTCCTTGTTCTATTGCAAATGGATCGGATCTTCATGCCTCCATTAGAAGTAAATCTGTGTCTCTCACTAAAGAAGAAAAAATGAGTTCTTTTCCTTTTCTGAGAGGCACAACTCTAAGCAAATCTCTGCCTCTACGAGAAGTAACTTTGTGCCTCTTACAGAAAAGAAAAGAAATACATGTTTTGTCCTTTTACGAGAGGCACAACTGTGCCTGTCGCAGAAGCAAATCCGTGCTTCACGAGAAGTAAATTTGTGTCTCTCTTGAGAAAAACATGTTTCTTTTTTTCATTTTTCGAGAGGTCGCCAAGCAAATCTGTGCTTCCATGAGAAGTAAATCTATGTCTCTCGCGAAAAAAACCGGTTCACGAAAAAAATCTTTTCCAATTTTTTTCCAAAACCTAAGGAAAACTAGGGAGAAGCCGAAAGGCAAAAAAAATCATCTAAAAGCCAAAAACACATACATAAAAATAAAATAATAAATTTTAGAGGGAGAGCCTAGCAAGCGACACGTGACAACAGTTGAGAGCGTGCCGAGTGGCGCGCTCCCAACCCACCAAAATTAATTGCTCGGAGCTCCTATATGCCGCTTGGTGCGGCAGCTAGCGCTCCTTCCCACAGGACGCCCCCTCAACTAGGCCCACCCATTAGTAGTTCACATAACAAAAAAAATCTAAAAACCAAGAGAGTGGGCAAGGGGGATTGAACATGCAACCTGCGGCTTAATATGTCGCTTGTGCGGCAGCTAGCACTCCTTCACACTGGGGGCCCCCTCGATTGGGCCAGCCCATTAGCAGTTCGCACAAACAGAAAGACAAAAAAACAAGAGAGCGAGGAGATCGAACGTGCCTAACCAATTGACCTGATAAGGGGTGTTGGTTAATAGGCAGCGTGGAGCTTTAAGAACTATCAGCAATGTGGAGATGAGAAATTTTTTGAAACTTCAAAACACATTTTTTTGCAAAAGTGATTTTTTTAAATGCAAAGACTTCCAAAATTGTGAATAATGAAAAAAACTCAAACAGTTTTTGTAAACACAAACATTTTTTGAAAAATCTCCAATATATTTCGACACTTTGAAAATTCGAATATTTGAAGAAATTTCAAAAAACAGCAAAAAAATTTGTAAATTTGAGAACGTGAACATTTTTGGAAGTTAGAAATCACGAACACTTTTGGATCTATGAATTTTTTTAATACAGGAACGTTTTTCAAATTCAGAACAAAATTTGAAAATGCAAACTTTTTTTGAGATTATTGAACAAAATTTCAAGATGCAAACATTTTTTTAAAAAGTGAACATTTTATATAATACGTGATTCTTTCTTGAAAACAGGATTTTTTTAAACAACTGAACAAAATTTGAAAATGCAAACAAGTTTTGGAAATGGAAACAATTTTTGAATATGTGAACAGTTCTTAAACACGGTGACATTTTCCAAAACTCCCACATAAATTTGAAAACGTCAACAAAATTTTATAAACACAAGCATACTTTTAATATATGAATAGTTTTTGAATTTTATGAACTATTTTCTGAAAACATAATATTTTGTGAAAAACACCTTTGAAAGAATCTGAACATATTCTGAAAGATAAAAGGCGATTTTTTTTAAAAAAAAGTGAAAACGGAAAAGGAAAAGAAAAGTAGAGAAAGAAACAGAAAAAGCAAAAAAAGGAAAATAAAAAAGTAGCTTCAAGTGGTTGATCTTCTCGTGGCGCTGCCGCTCGTTCTCCGAATGCATGTTCACCTCTTATTTGGAGCTACAGAGGACTGTGGGAGATGCCCCCCGACGAATGTCCACTGGCCACTCCGGTGCTCACCATGGGCATTGAGAGAACCCTGGAAACCATTCAAGTACCGCCCACCCCACCGACGCGTGGAGGTCACTGCATGCATGCTTCTGTAAAAAAAAGTAAATAAATAAATAAATAAATCTCACCGCCCACCCCACCGATGCATGCATACATTAGAGCTACTTACAGTTCGCCCTAAAACTATTTTACGGGCAGTTATGCCCTGGCACAGAACAGATCTTGCAAAATTTAACTTAAGATAAGCTACGTTTAACTAAAACATAATTCATCCAGAACACACAAGATCATCTACATTTAACTAAAACATAGATAAAAGGTAGAACTAGCAATGACGCTGGCAGGCTCACGGCTTTACGTTGAGGTAGTACTCTGTCGCCAACCGGTAGAAAATGTTGGCGAGCTCGTACTCCTTCGCCGCCTCGAGCCAGGCAGCGGCGCCATCTTCACTAGCCGCTACCGTATCCTTCGCCGCCTCAAGCTCGATCTCCACCTCGCGGAGCCTCTTGGTGGTTGGACTACGTGCCGCGAAATCTCTCGCTGGAGTTTGGAAAGGGAGGCGGTGGAGAAAGGAGCCGACAGAGAAAATGAAGGATGAGAATCCTAAATCACCTCACGACCGGCAGATGTAGTGGCTGGGTTCGATTTTGCGGGCCACTCGTATATTTTTATGGACCGGACCAAATATACAACATATGTTCGAGCTGCAAAACAAGCAAATACGCTAAATTCGTCGAAAATATCCGAGCCGGTGGCTATAGCGCATCTGCTAGAGTTGCTCTTAGTTGGGAATATAAGAATCCCACCGCCCAGCACCATCGAACAAAAATGCTTGTTGACCAGGAGCCTAATAACAAACCAAGTCGCTACGTGCACCCACTCGTGTACCCAGCCAGATCCCAGACTAATTAACGGCAGCTCCTCATTGGCCAGATTACCCTGAAAAAAAAACTCTAAAAAACAGCAAAAGAAAATCCTAGCTATATATAGTAGCATTACTGTCTAATTCGGGAGCGCATGCAGGAGGTGTCCGAGCTGCCGCTTCTCCCGCCACTTCTCCAGGATATCCAACCCACCTAGAGCTCTATATAATTAAGCAACAACCGTTTCTGTGCTTCAAGTGTTCTTCTCCTGGTCATTCATATCCGCCATCCGACTCAATTCTTATCGAAATTTGGTAAATGCCCAAACGCCGCTCCTTCTCCTCAGATATCAATTTACAATTTTGTTCGGTGTGAAGAAGAAGAGGGGGTTTCTTGTTGCCCAGAAATTGCAGTACCACGAGTACCTTTACTTTTTTTTCTTTCTCCATTGGTTGTTCATTTGGAAGGAAATTCATGATGATTTCCTTGGCTGGGCATCGGGGAATTGTAGGACAATGGCCGAAGGCAAGAAGGACAATCCGAAGCTGAACCAGCGGGTCGTATCATCTCTCTCGAAGCGAACTGTGGCGGCACATTCTTGGCATGATCTCGAGATAGGTAAATACATACACATATCCTAATAATGTCTCGCCTTCCATCAAAATTGTTTTCCCCCGATCAGTGTGAAAAAGTATATTTCTGAACGCTCGTATATAATCTGATGTATGAAATCTCCAAATTCTAGGACCTGAAGCCCCTCAAATCTTCAATGTTGTAAGCATCTTGACATACTCTATTGCCTTGGCACGATGTGTAAATTATACGTAGCAAATAGTTCAGACGCATCATTGTCTTGCACGCATTTAGGTTGTTGAGATCACAAAGGGGAGCAAAGTCAAGTATGAACTTGACAAGAAGACTGGGATGATAAAGGTACACACACATTCCCCACTTTCAGCTTGGCAGTGTATGGCAAGAAAGCTTAAGAAATTTCTTTTCACAATGGAGAGCATTAAAATTAAACTGTTTCTCTAGGTTGACAGGATTTTGTACTCGTCCGTAGTCTACCCACACAACTACGGTTTCGTACCACGGACGCTGTGTGAAGATGGGGATCCACTCGACGTCTTGGTCCTGATGCAGGTGAGTTTTGCACTACTGATGTCAAGTTTATTCCACTCACAAGGTGATGCACATTGTGTCCGAGAATGTTTTACGAGTTCTGACTAACCTACACCTTGATAGGAACCCGTCATTCCTGGTTGCTTTCTTCGAGCTAAGGCTATTGGGCTTATGCCCATGATTGATCAGGCAAGATAGTTTTTTTTAAGAGTTTCATTTATGAATATATCAATCTCACATTATGTCTGCCTGATACCGTGATTACTTTTTGGAACAAAAAGGGTGAGAAAGATGATAAGATCATTGCAGTCTGCGTTGATGATCCCGAGTACCGTCATTTCAATGACCTTAAGGAGCTCTCTCCCCACCGCCTTGCTGAAATCCGTCGCTTCTTCGAAGATTGTACACTCAGTTTCCTCACATATTATCGGATTTTACGTCAACCATAGCGACATAAATGGTTTCCTTAAGTGCTTAAGTTTATTTGCTGTTATGCATCTGCAGACAAGAAGAATGAGAACAAGGAGGTTGCTGTGAATGACTTCTTGCCATCGAACACTGCACAGGTTGCCGTTCAGCACTCAATGTGAGTTGTTTCTGAAATAGCTTTACAGGGTTATCTATCAACAATTAGTTATGCATATGCATTTCAGAGGCATGCCTCCTCCACACTATAATGAGATGCAAACTGACACCATCTACAGTTAAAACATGTTTATGTTACTACATAAGGATGTCTACTGAAGCTAATTTAACATACATTACCTGATTTAAGATAGATTTGTAGTTAAAGCATACTCACTTTGTTTAAATTATTTGATGTTCTAGCTTTGCACAAAGTCAAACTTCTTTACATTTAACGAAGTGTATAAGAAAATATGCTATCTTCAAGATCAAACATATATAGTACAGTACAAAAATATATTTTATGATGAATCTAATGAATGGTGTTGTATATTTTGATATTACAGACTTCGTCAAGCTCTTTCTTTCTTTTGACTTAGAACAAAGTTGCAACTTTAAAATAATTTCGAACAGAGAGAGTACAATATATTATTATTGACCATTCTGCCGCTGTTTCAGGGACCTATACGCAGAATATATCCTGCAGAGTCTGAAGAACTAATCTTAGTTGCAAACTTGCAAGGCTGCAGAAACCACCCACGTGGTCTCGTAAGAGAACAATAATCGACTACATGGCTTTTATTTAAGGCCCATTTTTCCCTATATATTTAAATAATGGAACAATGCTATTCCCATACATATTTTTCTGCAGAACATTGTAATCAAGGACTGATGTTATACTTGTGCATAGTGTTTCATAATATTTGAATCAACACTTGAAACATTTAGTCTTGCCCTGTTGGCCTGAATTTCAAAATAATTATTTGGAAAAGGCGATTACCAATCTTAAAGCAAAGCAGTTAGCACCTTTGTGTGTGTATGACTTTGAAGTGCATGGTGTGTGCTCCGGAGCATGTACTTTATTCATATGTATGTACATGTGAGTACCTCCGAGTCCCGGAGCTGATAGTTATCGGCATCGTCACAAGTGCTGTTAAAATTTCAAACAAGTGTGATTGTTGAGATTAATATACATGCATAAGACCAACTCCAGCAGGGTCGCCATACCATATCGGGCCAATTGGCATAATAACCTCCGAAAAGGCCACTCTAGCAGGTACGCCATCCTCTTCCAGCCAATGGCGCAGATGGCCATGGCATTGGGAAGCGTGTTAGCTAATAGCATCCGCCTCGTGCCAACTTCCCGCAGCCACTGCCGCCATATTTGCATTGGGAGGTGTGTTAGCTAATAGCATCCGCCTCGTGCCAACTTCCCGCAGCCACTACCGCCATATTTTTCAGTCGCCCGCTGCTATAAAATGGTCTCCACTTTCTCACCACCGCCGCCCACAATATACACGGACGTTTTCGAAACGAAGGTAAAAGATTTGCCTCATCGATTAATTAAGTAGAAGAGAGTTGCCCAGTTAATCAACGGAAAACCGGGCAAAAATCGATACAAACCAACCACATGTGGACTACTCACGAAGCATGCAACCCCGTAAAAGCACCAACCTGACAACCATACCCAACACATAACGACCACCAACCCCCACACTGCTACATCGCAAAGAAACCCCTAACGAGAGTAACACAGCCGAAGACCACATGCACCACCAAATCCGCGCTGACAACTCAGACCATAAGGACAACCCAAGGACTGATGACCATCAATCAAGCAGCTGCAGACGCCTTTCTTGTGGCGCCACTCTTCATTCTCTTGCTCCTGAGAGCCTCCTCTACAATCGTGTTGCCAGATCCAGGGTTAGCCGCCTCCAAACGTTTGAGCAAGCTGTGAATCTCTATCTGGAAGAGAATATCATTGATCTTGTCACGCACAGAAACCTGCCCAATGGTCTCGTGCGAGTGAGTGACTGTAACATCGGAATCTTCACGCTCCACAATGGCGAGCAGCTGGCTGGGCTCCAAAGGATCAGGCGCCAACATGTTGACCGCCTCAACATTATTAGTCACAGATACCATCGACACGATGTACTCAGACGCCTCTAGTTGCTCACATGACCTAGGCGAATCCTGCCCCTCAACAGGGTTCACCTGCGAGACGACCTCCACATGCTCCAAAGACTGAGGCGAAGCAGGTCTCACACATAGTTGTTGAAGCTCGGGCATAATCTGCAACACAGGGGCAACGACTACGGCGATGTCCCTCGCTTACAGCGGCAGACATCGACGACAAGTTGTCCCCAACTCAAGGGGAGAGACAACCATAGAGCTCTTCATCCATGTTCTCCATTGAGCCACCAACAATATCAACCTGACTAACAACATCAACCTGACTAGAAGGACGCAACATAGGAGTGGACTGTAGCACAACCGACACAAGAGAGAGCTTGTCCACGGCCATCTCCGCCCGCTCCAGAAAGCTCCCAACACGCATCAACAGTTTGGCTTGAGTTGCTAAAGTGGACTGCAACAACACATCGGTTGGGGGTGTGCCGAGCCAACATCATCAGAAACAATTGACGGCCAGGACCCTCGATGAAGCGCCTTGTAGGGGATCATGGATTTCATCACACCCCCACAAGAAGCTGGAGCTCGACAATGCTCGGTGCTGAGGCGAGACAGTGGTTCAGTGGACATGGCAGCGGCTAGCACAGTGAGGTCGATGTTGTTGGTCAGTCAGCGGAGAACAGGGTTGTGGAGAGAAAGTATGGACGCTCCCGGAAATTACGCTCCCCTACAGGAGGCGATCTCTGGGCGATCGACCGCCGGTGCTCCCTCGCCGCCGCGGGAACCCACTACCCCCCCCCCAACTAAGAGAGAAAGAGAACCTACATCCCTGCTGCACCGCGATCCTAGTGAGGAGGACCCGATGGGTCTCCATGAGATCCGGAAGAAGATGGGAGTAGCGATCCGTTCGCTGGCTCATCGGAAGAGGACGGGGACAGGATCTTCGGCAGGATTGAAGGGATGAAAAGATCCGCAAGAGTTATTGGGACGCGTCCGTGAAGGGATGGAGCGATTTCGCAGATCCATGGAAGGAAACATATCAAGGCCAAAGGCAGCTGACACCGGTATGGATTGGAGCCCGGGGGGCACAATCTGGTAAGTAAAATTACATCCCCGTCGATCAAATCTACTTTGACGATCGCCAGTACCATACGGGCTTGCGAATCCTCGGTTGTTGGGAATGGATCAGATGCAGATGCGAGTTTTGTGGGCGAACTAAGGAAAGCAAAGATTTGCAAGGATATAGCCTCTGAACTGACCCAAAAAGTGGAAATATACAGATAGTGAATCTCAATGATCATGAGGGGAGCAAGTGCAAGGAAACAGTTCTCGATGCCAAGGAAAGTATCAGGGCGAGTGATCCTGAATCAGCCATACGGGTATTCTTTCAGAAACATAGAATTGCTTCCCAAACTGGGGATCCACCTGACAAATTTGCAAGGCCCAAATCAACCATGATTGATCCCTCGCCTTATGCACACCACAGCTGCGGGTACAAAAGCATCTGCATAGGAGGGGAAACCACCACACTGCATCCGCAAGAAATCCACACACTCACATCTGTACACGGCATGGAGAACACCTCTGACTGCAAGATGAAGCAGGCGACCACAGAGAGCAAGCTCGTGGCCATCCCTGCAAACAGCGACGAGTGCAAGGGCAGGAGGATGGAGCAAGGGTCTACCTCGCATGGTGGGAAGAGGGGCAATGCTCTGCCCCCTAGGCCAAAAAACAACGCCGACTAATCGGCGTGGCGCTCCAACGATCGAACTCGATCTGACAAGGGCAAGGGCTGCCATGAGTACCCGCTGACTCGCGGTGGGGTATTTCTTCTCCGTGCTCCCCTTCAGCACGACAAGGTTGTTTGGTGAACTGAAGAGCAAGTGGGGGCTGCGTGGAAGACTCGACTACACACCTCTGCACAACAATCGCTTCATGCTCGAATTCGAGCGTGAGGGCGATTGTCGGCACGTCCTGGAGAACGGCCCATGGACGCACCGTAAGGATGCTTTCCTCATTGTTCCCTTTGATGGGCAGGGCAAGGAGGCGGATGTGCCGGTGAATGCCATGCCAGTCTGGGCTCGCATCTATGATGTACCACAGCTCATGCTGTCGGAAGAGATCGGATGGATGCTGGGCGGCCTCTTGGGGAAAGTTTTGAGGGTAGATACTGATAAGTTTGGGAACATTTCTCTGAGTTTCTTCGTGTAAGAGTTGAACATAATGTAAACACTCCTCTCCTGCGTGAGATCAGTACTAGAGAGTTAGGGGTGGATAAGCACATGGACCTAGAGGTCAAGTATGAGAGAGCTCCACGATTTTGTATGTACTGTGGCCATATAGGTCATGGGGAAAGGGACTACAGGCTGCCGACGGATGATCAAGCAATGACATTCACGGGTGCAATGAGGGCGTCGCCCTATAAATCAAGCAAGAATAAGGGAGGCTTCGTGGCTCCGGATGCTTGCAGCGCCAGGCGATTCTTGAATTTTGGTTCAGAGTTGGACGGGGTGGCATGGACAACCCCGGCCAAGTTAGTCTGGGAGAAGCTAGGTAGAGACAAGAAGGTGATGCATGCCCGATTACAGGAGATGGTAAGGTGCAGGGATATTCCTGATGACGTGCTACTGGATCCGGCTGTACAAGCAGCCATCGTAGCAATCAGCGCGCTCAGAGTGAGCGAGGGGCCAGACCAGAAAGACGTCATGACCCACAAGTATAGGGGATCTATTGTAGTCCTTTTAATAATTAAGAGTGTCGAACCCAACGAGGAGCAGAAGGAAATGACAAGCGGTTTTCAGTAAGGTATTCTCCGCAAGCACTGAAATTGTAGGTAACAGATAGTTTTGTGATAAGATAAATTGTAACGGGTAACAAGCAATGCAAGTAAATAAAGTGCAGCAAGGTGGCCCAATCCTTTTTTTAGCAAAGGACAAGCCTGGACAATATCTTATAATGAGAAAAGCGTTTCCGAAGACACATGGGAATTATCATCAAGCTAGTTTTCATCACGCTCATATGATTCGCGTTCGGTACTTTGATAATTTGATATATGGGTGGACTGGTGCTTGGGTACTGCCCTTACTTGGACAAGCATCCCACTTATGATTAACCCCTATTGCAAGCATCCATAACTACAAAAGAAGTATTAAGGTAAGCCTAACCATAGCATGAAACATATGGATCCAAATCAGCCCCTTACGAAGCAACGCATAAACTAGGGTTTAAGCTTCTGTCACTCTAGCAACCCATCATCTACTTATTACTTCCCAATGTCTTCCTCTAGTCCCAAATAATGGTGAAGTTTCATGTAGTCGATGTTCACATGACACCACCAGAGGAGAGACAACATACATCTCATCAAAATATCGAACGAATACCAAATTCACATGACTACTAATAGCAAAACTTCACCCATGTCCTCAGGAACAAAAGTAACTACTCACAAATCATATTCATGTTCATAATCAGAGGAGTATTAATATGCATTAAGGATTTGAACATATGATCATCCACCAAATAAACCAATTAGCATCAACTACAAGGAGTAATCAACAATACTAGCAACCCACAGGTACCAATTTGTGGTTTTGATACAAGATTGGATACAAGAGATGAACTAGGGTTTTGAGAGGAGATGGTGCTGGTGAAGATGTTGATGGAGATTGACCCCCTCCCGATGAGAGGATCGTTGGTGATGATTTCCCCCTCCCGGAGGGAAGTTTCCCCGGCAGAACAGCTCCACCGGAGCCCTAGATTGGTTCCGCCAAGGTTCCGCCTCGTGGCGGCGGAGTTTCGTCCAGTAAGCTTGCTTATGATTTTTTCAGGGTAAAAGCCTTCATATAGTAGAATATGGGCACCGGAGGGCCACCAGGGGGCCTAGGAGACAGGGGGCGTTCCCCCACCCTCCTGGCCAGGGTGTGGGCCCCCTCTGGTGTTTTCTTCGCTCAATAATTCTTATTAATTCCAAAAGTGACTTCCGTGGAGTTTCAGGATTTTTGGAGCTGTGCAGAATAGGTTTCCAATATTTGCTCCTTTTACAGCCAGAATTCCAGCTGCCGGTATTCCCCCTCTTCATGGTAAACCTTGTAAAATAAGAGAGAATAGCCATAAGTATTGAGACATAATGTGTAATAACAGCCCATAATGCAATAAATATTGATCGTGGAGGTGGGGTGGACTGGAAATATATCAAGGAGAATGAAGAGCACTATCCTGGTGTGTATGACAGCTTCAATGCTTGTGGGGTGGATGACTTTGTTGGGCAGAAGCTCACAAAGTGGAATGATGAGCTTATAATGCAGTTCTACTCCACAACCCACTTCTACCCAGATGGAAGGATTATCTGGAAGTCTGAAGGTACAAGGTACCAATCAACTATTGAAGAATGGGCTAATCTGATCAATGCACCTAACGAGAAAGAGGATGACTTGGATGTCTATGCCAAGAAGAAGAAGGATCACAACTCTATGGCACATATGTACAAGGAGATCCCAGATGCTGCTATTGAAACACACAAGTTTGGATCAGTACATTACTTTCTGTCAGGATTGCCAACCATCAACTGGATCCCGAGGAACACTCTTTTGCCAAAGTCTGGAGATCACAAGATGATCAGAGGCCATGCCATCAACCTACTTCACATATTTGATGTGCCTCAAAAGTTCAAGGCCATGAGCCTCATAGTAGAAACTATCAAGAGGACTGCTGTAGATCAGAAGAGAAGTTGTGGATATGCCCCACAGATCCAGGAGCTGATCAACTCCAAGATGGGCACAGGCACATACCTCTTGGACAAGGAACACATGCCCATCTATCCAGATTTTGAGGACAACACAGTGGTAATGGATGAAGATGAACCATCTTCTGTGCAAGCACAAGCAAAGAAGGAGAAGGCAAGGATTGAAAAGGCTGCAAAGATGCCAACCATTGATGAGGCATCTCAGTACTTCTTGAAGAGCAAGCAAGATCATCTTGGCTACTTGATTGCCTCCACTCTGAGGATTGAGAAGGGATTGGCCACCCTAACTCAAAACCAGGAGAGTCTGGAGAGGATCATGGAGAAGAAGTTCTATGACTTGGATGTGAAGGTCACTGAGATATAGTCAGTTGTTGAGCAACTTCAGGATGACATGCAGGAGAGGAAGGGCAAGACTACTACTAATGCTTTTGCCAGAGTGCCCAGAGCCCAGAGATCAGCTGCAGTGCATGTTCCAGACACTAGAGCAACTTCATCTGCACCAGCTATAGCTTTAGTGCCACCAACTCTAGCACCTACTCCACGAGCTCCATCTACATCAACTGATGTGTTCGTCCTTGGAGTCTTATCTACACCACCACCTGAAGACCAAGCCTGAGAGTCGATTTAGTACTATGCATTTTCTATGAACTTTTTGGTAACTTGTTACCAAAGGGGAGAAAAATGTATAGATCATAGGCTTCGAGAGAGAGTGTTGCTTTTGTTCTCTCTTGTTTTGGTGGTTGAATTTTTTTTGCTTGCTTGAGATACTTTATGTCTGTGAGATACTTGGATGATCATGTGTTTGATCATATGCTACCTTAATGCTTGTTGGATGACATTATCCTTTTATCTTTATATGATCATTCACTTTGCTTGGTGATGAGTGCATGTATTTAATTATTATCATTTTGAGCGCTCTACCAAGATGCATGTGACATGGAAGAGTAACTCATGATCCTAACTCTTTGTGCATTTGCAGTCCAAAGCAAATCTAAAACTATGCAATTTAGGGGGAGCTCTTACATTTCACATACTTCTCAAAGCGACAATGTTTTTCAATCTTACTATCATTTTTCGAAGCTCTGATCTATATGTTGTCATCAATTACCAAAAAGGGGGAGATTGAAAGTGCAACTAACCCTAGGTGGTTTTGGTAATTCCTAACAGCATATAGCTCATTGAGCTAATGCTATTTCAAGATGAATATTTCAGGAAAGCTCAATGAATGTCATGGCATGGATGAGAAAAGTGGATCCCTCAAAATGCTAAGGACAAAAGGATTGGCTCAAGCTCAAAGCTCAAGACTCTACATTTATATTTTAGTGATCCAAGATCACATTGAGTCTATAGGAAAAGCCAATACTATCAAGGAGGGATGAGGTGTTGCTTAATGGCTTACTTGCTCAAAATGCTTAGTGATATGCTCCAAAGCCCTCAACTACTTTCTCACATCCACATATGACCTAACTCGGCCCCACCGATTCTTTCTATCCGGCGCCACCGAGTTCAGATGTCATAGCCACTGCCACAAACCTTAGGCAAATCGGTCTCACCGATAGGGATCTCGGTCTCACCGAGATGGGATTGTAATCTCTCTGTTTCCCTTCATAACATTTCGGTACCACCGAGATGAGCGATCGGTCCCACCGAGATTGCAATGTAAACTCTTTGTTTCCTTTTCATAACATTTCGGTCTCACCGAAATGAGCGAACCGGTCCCACCGAGTTTACCTGACCAACTCTCTGGTTAGCTTATTACCAAAATTGGTCCCACCGAGTTTGTGTAATCGGTCTCACCGAGATTACGTTATGCCCTAACCCTAACCATATCGGTGTTGGGGAACGTTGCATAAAATAAAAAATTTCCTACGTTCACCAAGATCCATCTATGAGTTCATCTAGCAACGAGAGAAGGGGAGTGCATCTACATACCCTTGTAGATCGCGAGCGGAAGCGTTCAAGAGAAAGGGGTTGAGGGAGTCGTACTCGTCGTGATCCAAATCACCGGAGATCCTAGCGCCGAATGGACGGCACCTCCGCGTTCAACACATGTACGGTCAGCATGACGTCTCCTCCTTCTTGATCCAGCAAGGGGGAAGGAGAGGTTGATGAAGATCCAGCAGCACGACGGCGTGGTGGTGGATGCAGCAGAGTTCCGGCAGGGCTTCGCCAAGCGACTACGGGAGGAGGAGGTGTAGCAAGGGGGGAGGGAGGCGCCAGGACTTTAGGGTGCGGCTTCCCTCCCCTCCCCCCTCCTTTATATAGGCCCCCTGGGGGGCGCCGGCCCTGGAGATGAGATCTCCCGAGGGGGGCGGCGACCAAGGGGGGTGGAGTGCCCCCCAAGGCAAGTGGAGGCGCCCCCACCCTAGGGTTTCCAACCCTAGGCGCAGGGGGGGCCAAGGGGGGGCGCACCAGCCCACAAGGGGCTGGTCCCCTCCCCACTTCAGCCCACGGGGCCCTCCGGGATAGTTGGCCCCACCCGGTGGACCCCCGGGACCCTTCCGGTGGTCCCGGTACAATACCGGTGACCCCCGAAACTCTCCCAATGGCCGAAACTACACTTCCTATATATAATTCTTTACCTCCGGACCATTCCGGAACTCCTCGTGACGTCCGGGATCTCATCCGGGACTCCGAACAACTTTCGGTTTGCTGCATACTCATATCCCTACAACCCTACCGTCACCGAACCTTAAGTGTGTAGACCCTACGGGTTCGGGAGACACGTAGACATGATCGAGATGGCTCTCCGGTCAATAACCAACAACGGGATCTGGATACCCATGTTAGCTCCCACATGCTCCTCGATGATCTCATCGGATGAACCACGATGTCGAGGATTCAAGCAACCCCGTATTCAATTCCCTTTGTCAATCGGTATTTTACTTGCCCGAGATTCGATCGTCGGTATCCCAATACCTTGTTCAATCTCGTTACCGGCAAGTCACTTTACTCGTACCGTAATGCATGATCCCGTGACCAGACACTTGGTCACTTTGAGCTCATTATGATGATGCACTACCGAGTGGGCCCAGAGATACCTCTCCGTCATACGGAGTGACAAATCCCAGTCTCGATCCGTGTTAACCCAACAGACACTTTCGGAGATACATGTAGTGCACCTTTATAGTCACCCAGTTACGTTGTGACGTTTGGTACACCCAAAGCACTCCTACGGTATCCGGGAGTTACATGATCTCATGGTCTAAGGAGAAGATACTTGACATTGGAAAAGCTCTAGCAAATGAACTACATGATCTTGTGCTATGCTTAGGATTGGGTCTTGTCCATCACATCATTCTCCTAATTATGTGATCCCGTTATCAACGACATCTAATGTCCATAGTCAGGAAACCATGACTGTTTGTTGATCAATGAGTTAGTCAACTAGAGGCTCACTAGGGACATATTATGGTCTATGTATTCACACGTGTATTACGATTTCCGGATAATACAATTATAGCATGAATAAAGACAATTATCATGAATAAGGAAATACAATAATAATCCTTTTATTATTGTCTCTAGGGCATATTTCCAACAGTCTCCCACTTGCACTAGAGTCAATAATCTAGTTACATTGTGATGAATCGAACACCCATAGAGTTCTGGTGTTGATCATGTTTTGCTCGCGGAAGAGGTTTAGTCAACGGATCTGCGACATTCAAATCCGTATGTACTTTGCAAATATCTATGTCTCCATCTTGAACATTTTCATGGATGGAGTTGAAACAACGCTTGATGTGCCTGGTCTTCTTGTGAAGCCTGGGCTCCTTGGCAAGGGAATAGCTCCAGTGTTGTCACAGAAGAGAGTGATTGGCCCCGAAGCATTGGGTATGACTCCTAGGTCGGTGATGAACTCCTTCATCCATATTGCTTCATGCGCTGCCTCCGAGGCTGCCATGTACTCCGCTTCACATGTAGATCCTGCCACGACGCTCTGCTTGCAACTGTACCAGCTTACTGCTCCATGATTCAACATATACACATATCCGGTTTGTGACTTAGAGTCATCCAGATCTGTGTCGAAGCTAGCATCGACGTAACCCTTTACGACGAGCTCTTCGTCACCTCCATAAACGAGAAACATGTCCTTTGTCCTTTTCAGGTACTTCAGGATATTCTTGACCGCTGTCTAGTGTTCTTTGCCGGGATTACTTTGGTACCTTCCTACCAAACTTACGGCAAGGTTTACATCAGGTCTGGTGCACAGCATGGCATACATAATAGATCCTATGGCTGAGGCATAGGGAATGACACTCATCTCTTATTTATCTTCTGCCGTGGTCGGGCATTGAGCCGAGCTCAACTTCACACCTTGCAATACAGGCAAGAACCCTTTCTTGGACTGATCCATTTTGAACTTCTTAAATATCTTATCAAGGTATGTGCTTTGTGAAAGACCTATGAGGCATCTCGATCTATCCCTATAGATCTTGATGCCTAATATGTAAGCAGCTTCTCCAAGGTCCTTCATTGAAAAACACTTATTCAAGTAGGCCTTAATGCTGTCCAAAAGTTCTATATCATTTCCCATCAAAAGTATGTCATCTACATATAATACGAGAAATGCTACAGAGCTCCCACTCACTTTCTTGTAAACGCAGGCTTCTCCATAAATCTGCATAAACCCAAACGCTTTGATCATCTCATTAAAGCGAATGTTCCAACTCCGAGATGCTTGCACCAGCCCATAAATGGATCGCTGGAGCTTGCATACCTTGTTAGCATTCTTAGGATCGACAAAACCCTCCGGCTGCATCATATACAGTTCTTCCTTAAGATGTCCGTTAAGGAATGCCGTTTTGACGTCCATCTGCCATATCTCATAATCATAGTATGCGGCAATTGCTAACATGATTCGGACGGACTTCAGCTACGCTACAGGAGAGAAAGTCTCATCGTAGTCAACCCCTTGAACTTGCCGATAACCCTTAGCGACAAGTCGAGCTTTATAGATGGTAACATTACCATCCACGTCCGTCTTCTTCTTAAAGATCCATTTGTTTTCTATCGCTCGCCGATCATCGGGCAAGTCTATCAAAGTCCATACTTTGTTTTCATACATGGATTCTATCTCGGATTGCATGGCTTCAAGCCATTTGTTGGAATCTGGGCCCGCCATCGCTTCTTCATAGTTCGAAGGTTCACCGTTGTCTAACAACATGATTTCCAGGACAGGGTTGCCATACCACTCTGGTGTGGAACGTGTCCTTGTGAACCTACGAAGTTCAGTAGCAACTTGATCCGAAGTACCTTGATCATCATCATTAATTTCCTCTCCAGTCGGTGTAGGCACCGCAGGAACATTTTCCTGAGCTGCACTACTTTCCGGTTCAAGAGGTAGTACTTCATCGAGTTCTACTTTCCTCCCACTTACTCCTTTCGAGAGAAACTCTTTTTCCAGAAAGGATCCATTCTTGGCAACAAAGATCTTGCCCTCGGATCTTAAGTAGAAGGTATACCCAATGGTTTCCTTAGGGTATCCTATGAAGACGCATTTTTCCGACTTGGGTTCGAGCTTTTCAGGTTGAAGTTTCTTGACATAAGCATCGCATCCCCAAACTTTTAGAAACGACATCTTAGGTTTCTTCCCAAACCATAATTCATACGGTGTCATCTCAACAGATTTAGATGGATCCCTATTTAAAGTGAATGTTGCTGTCTCTAGAGCGTATCCCCAAAATGATAGTGGTAAATCGGTAAGAGACATCATAGATCACACCATATCCAATAGAGTGCGATTACGACATTCGGACACACCGTTACGCCGAGGTGTTCCAGGCGGCGTGAGTTGTGGAATGATTCCACATTTCCTTAAGTGCGTACCAAATTCGTGACTTAAATATTCTCCTCCATGATCTAATTGTAAGAACTTTATCTTTCGGTCACGTTGATTCTCTACCTCATTCTGAAATTCCTTGAACTTTTCGAAGGTCTCAGACTTGTGTTTCATCAAGTGGACATACCCATATCTACTCAAGTCATCAGTGAGAGTGAGAACATAACGATATCCTCCGCGAGTGTCAATGCTCATTGGACCACACACATCAGTATGTATGATTTCCAATAAGTTGGTTGCTCGCTCCATTGTTTCAGAGAACGGAGTCTTGGTCATTTTGCCCATGAGGCATGGTTCGCATGTGTCAAATGATTCATAATCGAGAGACTCTAAAAGTCCATCAGCATGGAGCTTCTTCATGCGCTTGACACTAATGTGACCAAGGCGGCAGTACCACAAGTATGTGGGACTATCGTTATCAACTTTACATCTTTTGGTATTCACACTATGAATATGTGTAACATTACGTTCGAGATTCATTAAGAATAAACCATTGACCATCGGGGCATGACCATAAAACATATCTCTCATATAAATAGAACAACCATTATTCTTGGATTTAAATGAGTAGCCATCTCATATTAAACGAGATCCAGATACAATGTTCATGCTCAAACTTGGCACTAAATAACAATTATTGAGGTTTAAAACTAATCCCGTAGGTAAATGTAGAGGCAGCATGCTGACGGCGATCACATCGACCTTGGAACCATTCCCGACGCGCATCGTCACCTCGTCCTTCGTCAGTCTCCGCTTATTCCGCAGCTCCTGCTGTGAGTTACAAATATGAGCAACGGCACCGGTATCAAATACCCAGGAGTTACTACGAGTACTGGTAAGGTACACATCAATTACATGTATATCACATATACCTTTAGTGTTGCCGGCCTTCTTGTCCGCTAAGTATTTGGGGCAGTTCCGCTTCCAGTGACCCTTCCCTTTGCAATAAAAGCACTCAGTCTCAGGCTTGGGTCCATTCTTTGACTTCTTCCCGGCAACTGGCTTACCGGGTGCGGCAGCATCCTTGCCGTCCTTCTTGAAGTTCTTCTTACCCTTGCCCTTCTTGAACTTGGTGGTTTTATTGACAATCAACACTTGATGTTCTTTCTTGATTTCTACCTCTGCTGACTTTAGCATTGAAAATACTTCAGGAATAGTTTTCACCATCCCCTGCATATTGTAGTTCATCACAAAGCTCTTGTAGCTCGGTGGGAGCGAGTGAAGGATTCTGTCAATGACCGCCTCGTCCGGGAGGTTGATGTCGAGCTGGGACAGGCGGTTGTGCAACCCAGACATTTTGAGTATGTGCTCACTGACAGACCTATTTTCCTCCATCTTACAACTATAGAACTTGTCGGAGTTCATATCTCTCGACCCGGGCATGAGCTTGGAAAACCATTTTCAGCTCCTCGAACATCTCATATGCTCCGTGTTGCTCAAAATGCTTTTGGAGCCCCGGTTCTAAGCTGTAAAGCATGCCGCACTGAACGAGGGAGTAATCATCAGCACGTGACTGCCAAGCGTTCATAACGTCTTGGTTCTCTGGGATGGGTGCATCACCTAGCGGTCCTTCTAGGACATATGCTTTCTTGGCAGCTATGAGGATGATCCTCAGGTTCTGGACCCAGTCCGTATAGTTGTTGCCATCATCTTTCAGCTTGGTTTTCTCTAGGAACGCGTTGAAGTTCATGTTGACATGAGCATTGGCCATTTGATCTACAAGACATATTTGCAAAGGCTTTAGACTAAGTTCATGATAATTAAGTTCATCTAATCAAATTATTTAATGAACTCCCACTCAGATTTGACATCCCTCTAGTCATCTAAGTGTTACACGATCCGAGTCGACTAGGCCGTGTCCGATCATCACGTGAGACAGACTAGTAATCATCGGTGAACATCTCCATGTTGATCGTATCTTCCATACGACTCATGTTCGACCTTTCGGTCTCTGTCTTCCGAGGCCATGTCTGTACATGCTAGGCTCGTCAAGTTAACCTAAGTGTTTTGCATGTGTAAAACTGTCTTACACCCGTTGTATGTGAACGTAGGAATCTATCCCACCCGATCATCACGTGGTGCTTCGAAACGACGAACTTTAGCAACGGCGCACAATTAGGGAGAACACTTTCTTGAAATTATTATAAGGGATCATCTTATTTACTACCGTCGTTCTAAGTAAACAAGATGCATAAACATAATAAACATCACATGCAATTATATAGTAGTGACATGATATGGCCAATATCATATAGCTCCTTTGATCTCCATCTTCGGGGCTTCATGATCATCTTTGTCACCGGCATGACACCATGATCTCCATCATCATGATCTCCATCATCGTGTCTCCATGAAGTTGCTCGCCAACTATTACTTCTACTACTATGGCTAACGGTTTAGCAATAAAGTAAAGTAATTACATGGTGTTAAATCATTGACACACAGGTCATACAATAATTAAGACAACTCCTATGGCTCCTGCCGGTTGTCATACTCATCGACATGCAAGTCGTGATTCCTATTACAAGAACATGATCTCATACATCACAATATATCATTCATCATTCATCACAACTTTTGGCCATATCACATCACAAGGCAATTGCTGCAAAAACAAGTTAGACGTCCTCTAATTGTTGTTGCATCTTTTACGTGGCTGCAATAGGGTTCTAGCAAGAACGTTTTCTTACCTACGAAAAAGCCACAACGTGATTTGTCAACTTCTATTTACCCTTCATAAGGACCCTTTTCATCGAATCCGCTCCAACTAAAGTGGGAGAGACAGACACCCGCTAGCCACCTTATGCAACTAGTGCATGTCAGTCGGTGGAACCTGTCTCACGTAAGCGTATGTGTAAGGTCGGTCCGGGCCACTTCATCCCACAATACCGCTGAAGCAAAATAAGACTAGTAGCGGCAAGAAAGTTGACAACATCTACGCCCACAACATATTTGTGTTCTACTCGTGCAATAGAGAACTACGCATAGACCTAGCTCATGATGCCACTGTTGGGGAACGTTGCATAAAATAAAAAATTTCCTACGTTCACCAAGATCCATCTATGAGTTCATCTAGCAACGAGAGAAGGGGAGTGCATCTACATACCCTTGTAGTTCGCGAGCGGAAGCGTTCAAGAGAACGGGGTTGAGGGAGTCGTACCCGTCGTGATCCAAATCATCGGAGATCCTAGCGCCGAACGGACGGCACCTCTACGTTCAACACACGTACGGTCAGCGTGACGTCTCCTCCTTCTTGATCCAGCAAGGGGGAAGGAGAGGTTGATGAAGATCCAGCAGCACGACGGCGTGGTGCTGGATGCAGCAGAGTTCCGGCAGGGTTTCGCCAAGCGACTACGGGAGGAGGAGGTGTAGCAAGGGGGGAGGAAGGCGCCAAGACTTCAGGGTGCGGCTGCCCTCCCCTCCCCCCTCCTTTATATAGGCCCCTTGGGGGGCGCCATTCCTGGAGATGAGATCTCCCAAGGGGGGCGGCGGCCAAGGGGGGTGGAGTGCCCCCCAAGGCAAGTGGAGGCGCCCCCCCCCCCCACCCTAGGGTTTCCAACCCTAGGCGCAGGAGGGGACCAAAGGGGGGCGCACCAGCCCACCAGGGGCTGGTCCCCTCCCCACTTCAGCCCACGGGGCCCTCCGGGATAGGTGGACCCACCCGGTGGACCCTCGGGACCCTTCCGGTGGTCCCGATACAATACCGGTGACCCCCAAAACTCTCCCGATGGCCGAAACTGCACTTCCTATATATAATTCTTTACCTCCGGACCATTCCGGAACTCGTCGTGACATCCGGGATCTCATCCGGGACTCCGAACAACTTTTGGTTTGCTTCATACTCATATCCCTACAACCCTACCGTCACCGAACCTTAAGTGTGTAGACCCTACGGGTTCGGGAGACACGTAGACATGATCGAGACGGCTCTCCGGTCAATAACCAACAACGGGATCTGGATACCCATGTTGGCTCCCACATGCTCCTCGATGATCTCATCGGATGAACCACGATGTCGAGGATTCAAGCAACCCCGTATTCAATTCCCTTTGTCAATCGGTATTTTACTTGCCCGAGATTCGATCGTCGGTATCCCAATACCTTGTTCAATCTCGTTACCGGCAAGTCACTTTACTCGTACCGTAATGCATGATCCCGTGACCAGACACTTGGTCACTTTGAGCTCATTATGATGATGCACTACCGAGTGGGCCCAGAGATACCTCTCCGTCATACGGAGTGACAAATCCCAGTCTCGATCCGTGTCAACCCAACAGACACTTTCGGAGATACCTGTAGTGCACCTTTATAGTCACCCAGTTACTTTGTGATGTTTGGTACACCCAAAGCACTCCTACGGTATCCGGGAGTTACATGATCTCATGGTCTAAGGAGAAGATACATGACATTGGAAAAGCTCTAGCAAACGAACTACACGATCTTGTGCTATGCTTAGGATTGGGTCTTGTCCATCACATCGTTCTCCTAATGATGTGATCCCGTTATCAACGACATCTAATGTCCATAGTCAGGAAACCATGACTATCTGTTGACCAACGAGCTAGTCAACTAGAGGCTCACTGGGGACATATTATGGTCTATGTATTCACACGTGTATTACGATTTCTAGATAATACAATTATAGCATGAATAAAGACAATTATCATGAACAAGGAAATATAATAATAATCCTTTTATTATTTCCTCTAGGGCATATTTCCAACAATCGGTCCTACCGAGTTGCATGTCAGTCCCACCAAAAATCCTAACAGTCACTAGATTTGCTAAATCGGTCCGACCCGAGTTTCTTAATTCGGTCCCACCGAGATTGACAAGTTGTGTGTAACTGTTAGATTTTATGTGGAGGCTATATATACCCCTCCACCTCCTCTTCATTCGTGAAGAGAGCCATTGGAACGAACCTACACTTCCAGCATACATTTTCTGAGAGAGAACCACCTACACTTGTGTTGAGGCCAAGATATTCCATTCCTACCATATGAATCTTGATCTCTAGCCTTCCCCAAGTTGCTTTCCACTCAAATCCTCTTTCCACTAAATCCAAATCCTGTGAGAGAGAGTTGAGTGTTGGAGAGACTATCATTTGAAGCACAAGAGCAAGGAGTTCATCATCAACACACCATTTGTTACTTCTTGGAGAGTGGTGTCTCCTAGATTGGCTAGGTGTCACTTGGGAGCCTCCACAAGATTGTGGAGTTGAACCAGGGAGTTTGTAAGGGTGAGGAGATCGCCTACTTCGTGAAGATCTACCGCTAGTGAGGCAAGTCCTTCGTGGGCGACGGCCATGGTGGGATAGACAAGGTTGCTTCTTCGTGGACCCTTCTTGGGTGGATCCCTCCGTGGACTCGCGCAGCCGTTACCCTTCGTGGGTTGAAGTCTCCATCAACGTGGATGTATGATAGCACCACCTATCGGAACCATGACAAAAACATCTGTGTCTCCAATTACGTTTGAATTCTCCAGACCCCTCCCTTTACATTCTTGCAAGTTGCATGCTTTATTTTCCGTTGCTCATATACTCTTTGCATGCTTGCTTGAATTGTGTTAAGATTGCTTGACTTGTGCTAAGTTAGCTAAAATCTGCCAAAGACTAAAACTGGGAAAAGGGTAAGTTTTTATTTGGTCAAGTAGTCTAATCACCCCCCCTCTAGACATACTTTCGATCCTACAACCGTCATTGAGGATCTCTAACTGGTCTGGCATCTTTCTCCACTTTGATTTTGTGTTGACAGAGAGTGGGACTAATGCCCTTAAGATCATCCAGAGTATATCCAATAGCAGCACGGTGCTTCTTCAGAGTTTTCAATAATCTTTCTTCTTCTTTCTCTGAAAGGTTAGCACTAATAATAACAAGATATATTTTCATTTCATCAAGATAAGCATACTTAAGATTATCAGGTAATGGTTTGAGCTCAAACACGGGATCACCCTTGGGTGGAGGAGGATCCCCTAGGATTTCAACAGGTAAGTTGTGTTTCAGAATAGGACCCTCTTGAAGGTATACTTCATCTATTTCCCTTCTTTCATTCATAAACACATCATTTTCATGGTCTAGTAAATATTGTTCTAACGGATCAGTAGGAGGCACGGCAATAGAAGCAAGACCAATAATCTCATCCTTACTAGGTGATTCTTTATCACGGGGTTGTCTATGAAACTTAGCAAAATTAAACTCATGATACATATCCCCTAAGCCAATTGTAACAACATCCTTTTTGCAATCAATCCTAGCATTAACACTATTCAGGAAGGGTCTACCAAAAATAATGGGACAAAAGTCATCTTGTGGGGAACCAAGAACAAGAAAATCAGCAGGATATTTAACCTTCCCACACAAGACTTCAACATCTCTAACAACCCCAACTGGCTTAATGGTGTCCCTATTGGCAAGCTTAATAGTAACATTAATACCTTCTATTTCAGCAGGTGCAATATCATGCATAATTTCTTTATATAAGTCAAAAGTTATTGCGCTAGCACTAGCACCCATATCACATAAGCCATGATAACAACGATCTCCTATTTTAACAGAAATAACAGGCATGCCTACAACAGGTCTATGTATCTTAGCATCGGGTCTAGCAATATTAGCAGTTTCCCCATAGAAATAAATAACATGCGCATCTAGATTATCATCCAAGAGATCCTTAACCATAGCAATACTAGGTTCAACTTTAATTTGCTCAGGGGGTGTATAAGTTCTAGTATTACTCTTATGAACAACAGGTGAAGTTTTAGCATGATCCTTTATCCTAACAGGAAAAGGTGGTTTCTCAACATAACTAGTAGGAACAATAAGATCATTATAAGTGATAGTCTTTTCTTTAACTGTAATAGGTGCAACCACTTTTACTTCAATGGGAGGATTATATTTAAACCACTTCTCCTTTGGGAGATCAACTTGAGTAGCAAAAGATTCACAAAAAGCAGCTACTATCTCAGAGTCAAGTCCATACTTAGAGCTAAATCCATGAAAATCATCGATATGCATAACAGATTTAACACAATCAAACTTAGGTGTTATACCTGACTCCTTACCATCGTCGGAACCCCAATATTCAGAGTTGCGTTTAATTCTTTCCAATAAATCCCACTTGAATTCAGTAGTCTTCAACATATAAGAACCAGCACAGGAAGTATCGAGCATGGTGCGATCATTGAGAGAAAGCCGAGCATAAATTTTTTGAATAATTGGGGCATGAATATAACATTGACTTAAGCCTCCCCCAAGCTTGAGCGATGCTTTCTCCTTCGCGAGGCCAGAAATTATATATGTAATTACGATCACGATGAACAAGATGCATAGGATAGAACTTCTGGTGAAATTCCAACTTCAATCGTTTATAATTCCAAGATCCCGTATCATCACATAGCCTATACCATGTCAATGCATCTCCCTTCAAAGATAAAGGGAAGACCTTCCTTTTGAGAACATCATCGGGAATACCTGCAAGCTTAAATAATCCACAAACTTCATCCACAAAGATAAGGCGTAAATCGGGATGCAATGTTTCATCTCCTACAAAGGGATTAGCTAGCAGTTTCTCTATCATACCCGAAGGAATCTCAAAGTAAATGTTTTTAGTAGGTTCAGTAGGTTGAGGAGCAACTCTTTTCTCTACTAGTCGGGGTGAAGATACCCTGAACAAGCCCCTCAAAGGATTAGTTTCCATAGTAACAAGTGACAGAAAATTTCAGTACACTATATAAATGTTTCCTTACCAAGTTCCACTCACCAAAGGCGCTTCACTCCCCGGCAACAGTGCCAGAAAAGAGTCTTAATGACCCACAAGTATAGGGTATCTATCGTAGTCTTTTCGATAAGTAAGAGTGTCGAACCCAATGAGTTGCAGAAGGAAACGACAAGCGGTTTTCAGTAAGGTATTCTCTACAAGCACTGAAATTGTAGGTAACAGATAGTTTTGTGATAAGATAAATTGTAACGGGTAACAAGCAATGCAAGTAAATAAAGTGCAGCAAGGTGTCCCATTCCTTTTTGTAGAAAAGGACAAGCCTAGACAATTTCTTATAATGAGAAAAGCGCTCTCGAGGACACATGGGAATTATCGTCAAGCTAGTTTTCATCACGCTCATATGATTCGCGTTCGGTACTTTGATAATTTGATATGTGGGTGGACCAGTGCTTGGGTACTACCCTTACTTGGACAAGCATCCCACTTATGATTAACCCCTATTGCAAGCATCCGCAACTACAAAAGAAGTATTAAGGTAAGCCTAACCATAGCATGAAACATATGGATCCAAATCAGCCCCTTACGAAGCAACGCATAAACTAGGGTTTAAGCTTCTGTCACTCTAGCAAACCATCATCTACTTATTACTTCCCAATGCCTTCCTCTAGGCCCAAATAATGGTGAAGTGTCATGTAGTCGACGTTCACATAACACCACCAAAGGAGAGACAACATACATCTCATCAAAATATCAAACGAATACCAAATTCACATGACTACTAATAGCAAGACTTCACCCATGTCCTTAGGAACAAAAGTAACTACTCACAAAGCATATTCATGTTCATAATCAGAGGAGTATTATTATGCATTAAGGATCTGAACATATGATCTTCCACCAAGTAAACCAATTAGCATCAACTACAAGGAGTAATCAACACTACTAGCAACCCACAGGTACCAATTTTTGGTTTTGATACAAGATTGGATACAAGAGATGAACTAGGGTTTTGAGAGGAGATGGTGCTGGTGAAGATGTTGATGGAGATTGACCCCTCCTGATGAGAGGATCGTTGGTGATGATGATGGTGATGATTTCCCCCTCCCGGAGGGAAGTTTCCCCGGCAGAACAGCTCCGCCGGAGCCCTAGATTGGTTCCTCCAAGGTTCCGCCTCGTGGCGGTGGAGTTTCGTCTCGTAAGCTTGCTTATGATTTTTTTCAGGGTAAAAGCCTTCATATAGTAGAAGATGGGCACCGGAGGGCCAACAGGGGGCCTAGGAGACAGGGGCGTGCCTAGTAGGAATGGGCGCGCCCCCACCCTCCTGGCCAGGGTGTGGGCCCCTCTGGTGTTTTCTTCGCTCAATAATTCTTCTTAATTCCAAAAGTGACTTTCGTGGAGTTTCAGGATTTTTGGAGCTGTGCAGAATAGGTTTCCAATATTTGCTCCTTTTCCAGCCAAAATTCCAGCTGCCGGTATTCCACCTCTTCATGGTAAACCTTGTAAAATAAGAGAGAATAGCCATAAGTATTGAGACATAATGTGTAATAACAGCCCATAATGCAATAAATAATGATATAAAAGCATGATGCAAAATGGATGTATCAAGACGCAAGGAAGATGAGTATCGGTGAAAATACTATGATGGCCACGACAAAACCGGTACTGCCCACAGCTTCTACTCCAACCATAGCCTTGGGTGGCGCGGGCACATCACCAACAACACCACCGGGTTCCGGGGCGGGGGCCGACATTGACAAAACCCCGCTCGCACATAACATCGAGGATGCAGTGACCCCTCCTTACCCGTCGGGGTTCAGACCGAATGCTGTCAAGGCCACTCCGGACGCTGCTACCTCTCCCTCCCAAGCAATAATGGAAGAGACAACAGGGAAGGTGCAGGCCTCCAAGTTAGTTGTCAAGGTGGGCGGATCAGCTGGGCAGGAGGGGAAGCCTGCCTCCGAGATTAGTAGCCCAGCGAAGACTCAGACAATTGAGCATGCCAAGACCAAAAGGTATATGGGTTAGTTTAAGGGAAGAAAAGGTACAGGAGAGAAGGAATCAGTGCTTGGGAAGAGATCCATAGGCAAGGCTATGCCCAGGTTAGATACAGTTAGTAGATGATAACCCACAAGTGTAGGGGATCGCAACAGCTTTCGAGGGTAGAGTATTCAACCCAAATTTATTGATTCGACACAAGGGGAACCAAAGAATATTCTTGAGTATTAGCAGTTGAGTTGTCAATTCAAACACACCTGGATAACTTAGTATCTGCAGCAAAGTATTTAGTAGCAAAGTAGTATGATAATAAAGGTAACGGTAGCAAAAGTAATGTTTTTGGGTTTTGTAGTGATTGTAACAATAGCAATGGAAAAGTAAATAAGCGAAGAACAATATGTGAAAAGCTCGTAGGCAATGGATCAGTGATGGATAATTATGTCGGATGCGATTCCTCATGTAATAGCTATAACATAGGGTGACACAGAACTAGCTCCAGTTCATCGATGTAATGTAGGCATGTATTCCGTAAATAGTCATACGTGCTTATGGGAAAGAACTTGCATGACATCTTTTGTCCTACCCTCCCGTGGCAGCGGGGTCCTAGCGGAAACTAAGGGATATTAAGGCCTCCTTTTAATAGAGAACCGGAACAAAGCATTAGCACATAGTGAATACATGAACTCCTCAAACTACGGTCATCACCGAGAGGTATCCCGATTATTGTCACTTCGGGGTTGTCGGATCATAACACATAATAGGTGACTATAGACTTGCAAGATAGGATCAAGAACCCACATATATTCATGAAAACATAATAGGTTCAGATCTGAAATCATGGCACTCGGGCCCTAGTGACAAGCATTAAGCATAGCAAAGTCATAGCAACATCAATCTCAGAACATAGTGGATACTAGGGATCAAACCCTAACAAAACTAACTTGATTACATGGTAAATCTCATCCAACCCATCACCGTCCAGCAAGCCTACGATGGAATTACTCACGCACGGCGGTGAGCATCATGAAATTGGTGATGGAGGAAGGTTGATGATGACGATGGCGACGAATCCCCCTCTCCGGAGCCCCGAACGGACTCCAGATCAGCCCTCCCGAGAGAGATTAGGGCTTGGCGGCGGCTCTGTATCGTAAAACGCGATGAAACTTTCTCTCTGATTTTTTTCTCTGTGAGACGGAATATATGGAGTTGGAGTTGAGGTCGACGGAGCCTCAGGGGGCCCACGAGAAAGGGGGCGCGCCCAGAGGGGAGGGCGCGCCCCCCACCCTCGTGGACAGGGTGTGGGACCCCTGGTCTTGATTCTTTCTCCAGTATTTTTTATATTTTCCAAAAAGTGCCTCCGTGGATTTTCAGGACATTCCGAGAAATTTTGTTTTCTACACATGAAACAACGTCATGGCAATTCTGCTGAAAACAGCGTCAGTCCGGGTTAGTTCCAATCAAATCATGCAAGTTAGAGTCCAAAACAAGGGCAAAAGTGTTTGGAAAAGTAGATATGTTGGAGACGTATCAACTCCCCCAAGCTTAAACCTTTGCTTGTCCTCAAGCAATTCAGTTGATAAACTGAAAGTGGTAAAGAAAAACTTTTACAAACTCTGTTTGCTCTTGTTGTTGTAAACATGCAAAGCCAGCTTTCAGGTTTCAGCAAAAATTATGAACTAACCATACTCACAATAACACTTAGGTCTCACAATTACTCATATCAATAGCATAATCAGCTAGCGAGCCATAGTTATAAAACTCGGATGACAACACTTTCTCAAAACAATCACAATATGATATAACAAAATGGTATCTCGCTAGCCCTTTCTGAGACCGCAAAACATAAATGCAGAGCACCTTTAAAGATCAAGGACGGACTAAACATTGTAATTCATGGTAAAAGAGATCTAGTCAAGTCATACCCAATATAAACCAACAATAATGAATGCAAATGACAGTGTGCTCTCCAGTGGGTGTTTTTTAATAAGAAGGGTGATGACTCAACATAAAAGTAAATAGATAGGCCCTTTGCAGAGGGAAGCAGGGATTTGTAGAGGTGCCAGAGCTTGATTTTAAAATAGAGATTGAATAACATTTTGAGCGGCATACTTTGACTGTCAATGCAACAACTATGAGATGGTTGTATCTTCCATACTACATGCATTATAGGCAGTTCCCAAACAGAATGGTAAAGGTTTATACTCCCCCAACCACCAACAAGCATCAATCCATGGCGTGCTCGAAACAACGAGTGCCTCCAACTAACAACAACCATGGGGGAGCTTTGTTTAATTATTTTGATTTTCTTTGATCTTTTTGGATCATGGGACTGGGCATCCCAGTTACCGGCCCTTTCTCGTGAATGAGGAGCGGAGTCCACTCCTCTTGAGAATAACCCACCTAGCATGGAAGATATAGGCAGCCCTAGTTGAAACATGAGCTACTCGAGCATACAAAACAGAATTTCATTTGAAGGTTTAGAGTTTGGCACATACAAATTTACTTGGAACGGTAGGTAAATACCGCATATAGGAAGGTATGGTGGACTCATATGGAACAACTTTGGGTTTTAAGGAGTTTGGATGCACAAGCAGTATTCCCACTTAGTACAGGTGAAGGCTAGCAAAAGACTGGGAAGCAACCAACTGAGAGAGCGACAACAGTCATAAACATGCATTAAAATTAATTCACACGTAGTACAAGCATGAGTAGGATATAATCTACCATGAACATAAATATCATGAAGACTATGTTGATTTGTTTCAACTACATGCGTGAACATGTGCCAAGTCGAGTCACTCAATTCATTCAAAGGAGTATACCATTCCATCATACCACATCATAATCATTCTAATAGCATGTTGGCACGCAAGGTAAACCATTATAACTCAAAGCTAATCAAGCATGGCACAAGCAACTATAATCTCTAAATGTCATTGCAAATATGTTTACTTCATAATAAGCTGAATCAGGAACGATGAACTCATCATATTTACAAAAACAAGAGAGGTCGAGTTCATACCAGCTTTTCTCATCTCAATAAGTTCATCATATATCGTCATTATTGCCTTTCACTTGCACGACCGAACAATGTGTTTAATAATAATAGTGCACGTGCATTGGACTAAGCTGGAATCTGCAAGCATTCAACTCAAAAGAGAAGACAAGTTAATATGGGCTCTAAGTTAAATAAACAATCATGCATATGAGAGCCACTAAGCATTTTCAATATAGTCTTCTCGACCCCCAAAGGAAAGAAAAGAAAAGAAAACTATTTACACGGGAAAGCTCCCAACAAGTAAGAAGAGGAACGAGAAATCTTTTTGGGTTTTCATTTTAATTTCTACTACAAGCATGGAAATTAAACTAACTATTTTTTTTGGTTTTTCTTAAAGTTTATCAAACACACAACAAGAAAGCGAAAAAGAAAATTTAACTGACATGGATAATACAATGAAAGAATATGAGCACTGACGACTAGTCTGTGAACATGAATGTAAAGTCGGTGAGAAATACGTACTCCCCCAAGCTTAGGCTTTTGGCCTAAGTTGGTCTAGTACCAAGGACCGCCTGGCTGATATCCATAGTTGTAGCTGGGGTCGTACTGAGATGCAGCAGCAACCGCCTCCTGAGCTGTGGCATGTTGGCGAGCTGCCTCTGCTCTCCCCTCATGTTCAGTTGCTTCCTCCCTGGTAACAACATATCTTCCGTTTGCCTGATAATCAAAAAGGAGAGGAGCAGGAAGAGTAACATGGACAACATTGCGTCTGTTATAGATTAGTCGATAATGAAGGAATTGTTCATTCCTCCTAAGAAAATGATGATTGACCATAGCGTCATAATCTAAATAAGCAGGAGATATCATCACATCCCCCTCTCGTGGGGCTATACCAAGATAATTAGCCACACGTGTTGCATAAATTCCTACAAATAAATCTCCAGCCCTACCATTATTTTGCAACCTTCGTGCAACTATTGCCCCCAAGTTATAACCTTTATAACCTAACACAGCACTCTTGAGGACACAAAGATCAGGGACACACATATGACATGCTTCATCTTTACCGTTAATGCATCTACCAATGCGGAGAGCAAAATAATGTATAGCAGGAAAATGAATGCTCCCTATGGTAGTGTGTGCTATGACCCTGGATTCTCCCACAGTAATACTAGCAAGGAAATCTCTAAATTCAGATTTGTGAGGATCATTAATATTACCCCACTACGGAAGTTTGCAAGCAGTTGTAAAATCCTCTAAGTCCATGGTATAAGATGTATCATAAATATCAAATATGACACTAGGAGAATTACGGGTGCAGTTATATTTAAACCTCCGCACAAAGGAATCAGTCAATTGATAGTACTGAGGACACTTATCTTGTAAGAAGTCCTCCAGCTCAGCATTACGCACATACACGTCAAATTCCTCCTTAAAGCCTGCTCTGACCATAAAATCATCGGATGGCCACTCACAAGCTCATACATCCGCGTCCCTCGGTAATTCAACATCTTGCTCACGCATAGAAATCCTGGGTCCTTTCTTTATCGAGGAACCACCTTGGTACATTCTCCTAGACATAATTCTTTTTCTGAAAAATTTCTGAAATTTTAATAACTTCAAAATAAAAGTGAATAAAACTAAACAAGATTGGTAGCAACTACTCCTACAAGTGCCTAGAGCCTATATCATGCATTAGAATTGCTTGGGACCTCATAAATTTAACATGCAAGCTCAAGAACATGGTCACCTATGAAACAAAAATTTACAATGAATAAAGCACTAGAACAAAAACTATTTGGACCAATGGAGGAGTCACATACCAAGCAACAATCTCCCAAAGCAGTTTTGTGAATGGAGCTTTGAGCAAGGAGATCGAAAATCGCAGCAAAATGAGCTAGAACTCGTGCTTGAGCTGGATGGGGATTTTTTTTGGGTAGAAGATGAAGTGTGTGGGTGCTGGCATAAGTGGAGGGGGTCCACCAGGGGCCCACGAGACAGGGGGGCGCACCCAGGGGGTGGCGCGCCCTCCACTCTCGTGGCCTGGTGCTTTCCCCTCCTACATTGATTTCAGTGCCTAAAATCCTCCATAAAAAATCATACTAAATTTGCAGTGCATTTGGAGCACTTTTATTTTCGGGATATTTTTTAATGCACGGATAATTCAGAAAACAGAGAGATAATACTATTTTTGCTTTATTTATTCAAAAAACATAAAGTAAATAGACGGTACAGAAGGTTGTGCCTTCTAGTTTCATCCATCTCGTGATCATCAAAATGAATCCACTAACAAGGTTGATCAAGTCTTGTTAACAAACTCATTCCGAATAACACGGAACCACAGAAATTTCGAATAACACTAAGTTACCTCAACGGGGATATGAAAATCCCCAACAATAAGAATATCATACTTTTTCTTGACAGTCGGGAGAGGAAATTCAAAACCTCCAATAATGACAGTCGAAACTTTTCCAATAGAATTGATACTATGAACTTGAGATTGTTTCCTCGGGAAGTGTACCGTATGCTCATTGCCATTAACATGAAAAGTGACATTGCCTTTGTTGCAATCAATAACAGCCCCTGCAATGTTCAAAAAAGTTCTACCAAGGATAATCGACATACTACCGTCCTCGGGAATATCAAGAATAACAAAGTCCGTTAAGATAGTGACGTTTGCAACCACAACAGGCACATCCTCACAAATACCGACAGGTATAGAAGTTGATTTATCGGCCATTTGCAAAGATATTTCAGTAGGTGTCAACTTATTCAATTCAAGTCTACGATATAAAGAGAGAGGCATAACACTAACACCGGCTCCAAGATCACATAAAGCAGTTCTAACATAATTTCTTTAAATGGAGCATGGTATAGTTGGTATCCCCGGATCTCCAAGTTTCTTTGGTATTCCACCCTTAAAGGTATAATTAGCAAGCATGGTGGAAATTTCAGCTTCCGGTATCTTTCGTTTATTTGTAATGATATCCTTCATATATTTAGCATAAGGGTTTACTTTAAGCATATCAGTTAAGCGCATACGTAAGAAGATAGGTCTAATCATTTCAGCAAAGCGCTCAAAATCCTCATCATCCTTTGTCTTGGATGGTTTAGGAGGAAAGGGCATGGGTTTCTGAACCCATGGTTCTCTCTCTCTACCGTGCTTCCTAGCAACAAAATCTTTCTTATCATAACGTTGATTCTTTGATTGTGGGTTATCAAGATAAACAACAGGATCAGCTTCTACTTCATTATTTATGCTAGGTTGAGCATCCACATGAACATTATCAATAATATTATCACTAGGTTCATGTTCATCACCTGATTGTGTTTCAGCATCATAAATAGAAATATCATTAGGATTCTCAGGTGTGTCTATAGTAGGTTCATAGAAGCATGCAAAGTCCTATCATTTTTCTTTTTCTTCTTTTTGGAAGAACTAGGTGCCTCTAAATTATTTCTCTGAGAATCTTGCTCGATTCTCTTAGGGTGGCCTTCAGGATACAAAGGTTCCTAAGTCATTCTACCAGTTCTAGTAGCCACTCTAACAGCAAAGTCATTTTTATTATTTAATGCATCAAGCAAATCATTTTGAGCTTTAAGTACTTGCTCAGCTTGAGTAGCAACCATAGACGCATATTTGCTAATGAGTTTAAGTTCACCTTTAACTCTAGCCATATTATCGCTCACGCGTCCTATATCAAAAGCATTATTCTTTAATTCTCTACCAACATAAGCATTAAAACTTTCTTGTCTAGCCATAAAGTCATCAAATTCATCTAAGCACGGGCTATGAAATTTAGTAGAGGGAATTTCAACTTTATCATATCTATAGAGAGAATTTACCTTTACTACCTGTGTCGGGTTATCAAGACAATGTGGTTCTTCTACAGGCGGTATATTAAGACCATGTATTTCTTCAATAGGTGGTAAATTCTTAACATCTTCAACTTTAATACCTTTTTCTTTCATTGATTTCTTTTCCTCTTGCATATCTTCGGGACTGAGAAATAAAACACCTCTCTTCTTCGGAGTGGGTTTAGGAATAGGCTCAGGAGTTGGCTCAATTGGTTCAGGAATTGCCTCAGGAATTGGCTCAGGAAGAGTTAAATTATTTTCATTAGTCAACATATTATTCAATAGTAATTCAGCTTCGTCGACTGTTCTTTCCCTGAAAAAACACAACCAGCACAACTATCCAAGTAGTCCTTGGAAGCATCGATTAGTCCATTATAAAAGATATCAAGTATTTCATTTTTCTTGAGAGGATGATCAGGCAAAGCATTAAGTAATCGGAGAAGCCTCCCCCAAGCTTGTGGGAGACTCTCTTCTTTGATTTGCACAAAATTATATATTTCCCGCAAGGCAGCTTGTTTCTTATGAGCAGGGAAATATTTAGCAGAGAAGTAATAAATCATATCCTGGGGACTACGCACACAACCAGGAGCAAGAGAATTATACCAAGTCTTAGCATCACCGTTTAACGAGAATGGAAATATCTTAAGGATATAATAATAGCAAGATTTATCATCATGGGTAAACAGGATAGCTATATCGTTCAACTTGGTAAGATGTGCCACAACAGTTTCAGATTCAAGGCCATAAAAAGGATCAGATTCAACTAAAGTAATAATTTCAGGATCAACAGAGAATTCATAATCCTTATCAGTAACACAAATAGGTGAAGTAGCAAAAGTAGGGTCAGGTTTCATTCTAGCATTAAGACACTGCTGCTTCCATTTAGCTAATAATTTCTTAAGATCATCTCTATCATTGCACTAGCAGCTTCTTCGTTCATAACATAACCCTCAGGAACAACAGGCAATTCATAATCATTGGGAGAATTTTCATCATCACTATCATCAATAATAGCATCTTCAATAGTTTCATTCTCTCTAGCCCTAGCAAGTTGTTCATCAAGAAATTCACCTAATGGCAAAGTAGTATCACACACAGAAGTAGTTTCATCATAAGTGTCATGCAAAGCAGAAGTGGCATCATCAATAACATGCGACATATCAGAGTTCTTAGCAGTAGCAGGTTTAGGTGTCGCAAGTATACTAATAACAGAAGGAGAATCTAGTGCAGAGCTAGATGGCAGTTCCTTACCTCCCCTCATAGTTGAGGGCAAAATCTTGGTTTTAGCGTCTTTCAAGTTCTTCATAGTGATCAACAGATATAAATCCCAAGTGACTCGGAGAATAGAGCTATGCTCCTCGGCAACGGCGCCAGAAATTGGTCTTGATAACCCACAAGTGTAGGGGATCGCAACAGCTTTCGAGGGTAGAGTATTCAACCCAAATTTATTGATTCGACACAAGGAGAGCCAAAGAATATTCTTGAGTATTAGCAGTTGAGTTGTCAATTCAACCACACCTGGATAACTTAGTATCTGCAGCAAAGTATTTAGTAGCAAAGTAGTATGATAATAAAGGTAACGGTAGAAAAAGTAATGTTTTTGGGTTTTGTAGTGATTGTAACAATAGCAACGGAAAAGTAAATAAGCGAAGAACAATATGTGAAAAGCTCATAGGCAATGGATCAGTGATGGATAATTATGTCGGATGTGATTGCTCGTGTAATAGCTATAACATAGGGTGACACAGAACTAGCTCCAGTTCATCAATGTAATGTAGGCATGCATTCCGTAAATAGTCATACATGCTTATGGGAAAGAACTTGCATTACATCTTTTGTCCTACCCTCCCGTAGCAGCGGGGACCTAGCAGAAACTAAGGGATATTAAGGCCTCCTTTTAATAGAGAACTGGAACAAAGCATTAGCACATAGTGAATACATGAACTCCTCAAACTATGGTCATCACCGAGAAGTATCCCGATTATTGTCACTTCGGGATTGTCGGATCATAACACATAATAGGTGACTATAGACTTGCAAGATAGGATCAAGAACCCACATATATTCATGAAAACATAATAGGTTCAGATCTGAAATCATGGCACTCGGGCCCTAGTGACAAGCATTAAGCATAGCAAAGTCATAGCAACATCAATCCCAGAACATAGTGGATACTAGGGATCAAACCCTAAGAAAACTAACTTGATTACATGGTAAATCTCATCCAACCCATCACCGTCCAGCAAGCCTACGATGGAATTACTCACGCACGACGGTGAGCATCATGAAATTGGTGATGGAGGATGGTTGATGATGACGACGGCGACGAATCCCCCTCTCTAGAGCCCCGAACGGACTCCAGATCAGCCCTCCCGATAGAGATTAGGGCTTGGCGGCGGCTCCGTATCGTAAAACGCGATGAAACTTTCTCTCTGATTTTTTTCTTCGCGAGACGGAATATATGGAGCTGGAGTTGAGGTCGGCGGAGCCTCAGGGGGCCCACGAGACAGGGGGCGCGCCCAGGGGGTGGGCGCGCCCCCCACCCTCGTGGACAGGGTGTGGGCCCCCTGGTCTTGATTCTTTCTCCAATATTTTTTATATTTTCCAAAAAGTGCCTCCGTGGATTTTCAGGACACTCCGAGAACTTTTGTTTTGTACACATAAAACAACATCATGGCAATTCTGCTGAAAACAACGTCAGTCCGGGTTAGTTCCATTCAAATCATGCAAGTTAGAGTCCAAAACAAGGGCAAAAGTGTTTGGAAAAGTAGATACGTTGGAGACGTATCAGTAGACCTGATGTAATATCGGACATGTATAAGAAATAGAGAGGGGCTAAGAGGGAAGAGGATGAGAGAAGTGTAGGAGCCAGGTGGTAACAAAGCTACCGGTGTAGGGGCTACCAGGGAACTGGCGGGCGCGACTGAGAGCGCCCGTCAGGAGGAATGGCGATCCTTTGCTGGAACTGTCAAGGTTTGGGCCACCCCGGTACAGTTCAAGAACTAGTGTGCCTAGTGCGTACATATCGCCCCACTGTCGTGTTCATCTCTGAGACGCGACAGTGTGAAGAGAGCGTGAAAATAATAAGAGAAAGAATATGCCTCAAACATTGTATCACCCACAATGGGGTGGGCAAAGGGGTCGGCATCGCCCTATTTTGGGACGATAACGTTGAAATAAATTTGCTCTCTTATGGACCACGTTACATTGATGTTCATATCCGGTATGTTCAGAGCAGCCCATTGTGGAGGGGTACTTTTGTATATGGAGAACCAAAAGCACATTAGAGGCATCATATGTGGAGTTTGCTCAAAAGAATCAAACAGAGATCAAGTGAACCATGGATGATGATGGGTGATTTTAATGAAACAATGTGGCAATGGGAGCATTTCTCGGCCGCAAAAAGGTCTGAACGGAACATGGGTCATTCCAGAGAATGCTTGGGGTGGTGCGGACTGTATGATCTTGGGTATAAATGCCCGGAGTGGACCTATGATAATAAGCAGAGGGGGAGGAATAATGTGAGAGCAAGGTTAGATAGAGGGGTAGCTTCAACTGATTGGAGTGATTTGCTCCCACAAGCACAGATCCAACATGTGGTGACCTCGAGATCAGATCACTTCCCCCTGGTTTTATCGTTGGGTGGTGATCAGCAAGGGTGCAAAAATAAGTATTTCAGGTATGAGATGATGTGGGAGAGAGTTCAATCTCTGGAGACCACGGTTAGAGAAGCATGGGGTGGTAAGGGTGACGCAAAAAACTTGGAAGATGTATCGAAGAAACTTAAAAAGGTCCAGAAGTCACTAACGGTGTGGTCGAGGAAGGACTTTGGAGCTGTCAATTCAAATATCAAACGGAAAAGACAACGACTGAAGGCACTGACAGAAAACCGAAACCATGGAAACAACAAAGAACAAATTAAACAAACGGCTGCTGAACTAGATGAGCTGCTTGTTAGAGAAGAAGTAATGTGGCGTCAGCGCTCGCAAGCTACATGGATCAGAGAAGGGGGTCAGAACACTCGATATTTCCACAGGAAAGCCACATGGCGGCAGAAGAAAAACACAATAAAAAGTTACAGAATAATGATGGTGTTTGGATGGAAAAGAAGCATGAGTTGAACAGATTGGCCACGGATTTCTTTAAGGAGCTGTACACAAAGGAGAAGGGAGTGGCTCCGCATGAGCTGATTGATATTCTTCCTACTAAGGTAAATGAGGTGATGAATAATGGTCTGATCAAGGATTTCTCCGTAAAAGAGATTAGCGATGCCCTTTTTCAAATTCGACCCTTGAAAGCACCAGGGCCGGGCGGCTTCCCGACCCGTTTTTTCCAACGGAATTGGGAAATCATGAAGAAAGATGTGATTGAGGCGGTAGAGGGATTTTTTGAGAATGGAGTCATGCTGGAAGGAAGGAATGATACGTCCATTGTCCTCATACCTAAATGAAAGAACCCAAAGACCTTAAAAGATTTTCGACCGATAAGCCTGTGCAATGTAATATATAAGGTGATCTCAAAATTCTTGGTTAACCGCTTGAGACCCCTACTTGATGAATTGATTTCAGAAACACAAAGTGCTTTTATCCCTGGGAGGATGATGACGGATAACGCCATCATAGCGTTTGAATGTTTTCACAAGATTCAGCATAGCAAGAACCCTCACAACACACACTGTGTGTATAAATTGGATCTCGCCAAAGCATATGATAGGGTGGATTGGGATTTCCTAGAGGGGGGCATGGAGAAGATGGGGTTCCATGCCATGTGGGTTAATTGGATCATGAAATGCGTAAAAGTTGTCCGCTTCTCAGTTAAGCTAAATGGGGAAATGCTGGAACATTTTCAGCCGTCCAGAGGTCTCAGACAAGGTGATCCCCTTAGTCCATACTTATTTCTCCTTGTCGCCGATGGCCTCGCTGCAATTTTTAACAGGGAAGTACAAGGTGGAAGTATATCCCCTGTCAAAGTTGCACGCAACAATCCGGGTATCTCTAATCTGTTGTTTGCGGATGATAGCTTGGTATTTTTTTTAAAGCCTCTAGGGACCAAGCCAGGGCGGTCAAGAGGGCTCTCACAATGTTCCAGCAGTGTACTAGCCAGTTGTTGAGCATCAGCAAATGTTTGATCTTGTTCAGTGAGCACTGCCCCTCTTCAGTTCAGGAGGAAATTAAAGATATCCTTGCCTGCGAGGTCTCAACATTCGAAAGCAAATACTTGGGGCTCCCAACCCCAGAGAGAAGAATGAAAGATGCAAACTTCCAACCCATTATGGATAGATTTTTAAACAGATGCACAGACTGGATGGGTCGTCACATGTCTTTTGCTGCCAAAGAGGTTCATGTCAAGTCCATAGTTCAAGCTCTACCCACCTTTGCCATGGGGGTTTTCAAATTTTCGGTTGGTTTCTGTGACAAATATGAACTCCTTATAAGATAATTCTGGTGGGGAGAAGATGAAGGGCAACGGTAAGTGCATTGGATGTCTTGGGAGCGTATGATTGGACCCAAGAGAGCGGGTGGTATTGGCTTTCGCGATATGCATATTTTTAACCAAGCACTCCTTGCGAGATAGGGTTGGTGATTGCTTCAGAAACCCAACAGCCTGTGTGCTAGAGTCCTCAAGTCAAAATACTATCCGAAGGGAGACCTACTGGGTACGGTGTTCGCTGCTGATGCTTCCCAAGCATGGAGGGGTATTGAACACGGCCTTGAGCTGCTGAAAAAGGCCTAATCTAGAGGGTTGGCAATGGAAAGAGAATTCAGATTAGTAGAGATCAATGAGTTCCATGGAGAAGTGGCCTGAAAACTACGGGTTTCAAGAGGCGTTCAAGATGGAGGTGGGTAAATCAACTTCTGAATGGAAACAGGAGAGAGTGGGACGAGGCACTCATACACCAACTGTTTCACCCTCATGATGCAGAGGAGATATGTAAGATAAAATTCCTAGAAGCGAAGTGGAGGACTACGTCGCATAGCATGAAGAGAAGTCTGGAGTGTTTACTGTCCGGAGTGCATACAAGCTGGGTGCAAACCTCAAACAACAGAACAATGCGCCGGCATCGAGCTCGAGGAATGATGCTGATGATAGAAGTATTTGGGATCTCATATGGAAGACTAAGGTACCAGAAAAAGTAAGGATCTTCGCATGGCAAGTGGCGACAAATACGCTCCCAACTAAAGAAAATAAATGGAAAAGAACTCTGAAACTAGACAATACCTGCAGTATTTGTGGGGGTGAGGTTGAGAATGAATTCCATGCGACAGTAAATTGTACAAAAGCTAGGGCACTTCGAAAGGAAATGAGATCACACTGAGTCTTGCCAGAGGAGGAGCATTTTCGGTTTACTGGAGTAGATTGGCTCCAGAACCTGCTGGCAAAACATGATGCAGAAACAAGGAGAAGGACTCTGCTCCTGCTGTGGCGCGCCTGGTGGCTACGTGATGACTGCATTCATGCTAAAGGGAATGCGAGGATTGACCAATCTACGAGTTTCCTTGTTAGATATGCTGAGGAGACGAGATTGGGAGATGCAGACTGTATGATACAGGAGTTGGACGCCCACCTGAACGACCAATTGTTGGATCCAACAGAACATCGACGCGCAGAAATTAAGGATGGGAAGAAAACAAGGGAGCTGGGTTGTACGAGCAACCAAAGGAACATCGCTCCTGATGGGATACATGAATACCAAGTAGGACTGATGACAATGGAATCCAAGCAGTTTGAGCGGAGCAAATGGGAACCGCCTAAAGAAGGGTGGTGGAAACTGAATACAGATGCTTCCTTTCTAATTAAAACGGGTGATACAACGGCTGGCTCCATCATCAGAACACACCAAGGTGTGGTGGCTTTGGCTTGTGGTCAACGCCTGCAGGCATGTAAGGGCCCGGGAGAAGCAGAATTATCAGCTGTTTTATACGGGCTCTCTACCCTGAGTAGGTACTATAGGGGGCTGGTGTGCGTGGAATCAGACTGTGCATCAATCATCACAACCCTGAACAATAGGGCGACAAACCACTCGGCGCTTTTTCCCCTAGTTACAGATATCTGGCACCTCGGGGAGTTGTTCAAGGAGGTGTCGTTCAGGGCCACGAGAAGATCCAGCAACAAGATGGCGCACGAGCTCGCTGCTCTTGGGAGGAAACAAGGAGACTGCTTGCTAGGAGACGTAATTGTTCTACTTCCTTGTTCGTTGTATAAATTGTGGCTGGGTTGATCCAAAAAAAAAAGAACAGGGTTGTGGAGCTCTATGGTTGTTACCTAGCCGCCACCACAAACGATCGAGCAGCAGCGAAGCTGCCGTACGTCATCAAATGTGTCATCGAAAAGAATAAGGTTAGAAAGATCTGGTGGGTGGTCGTGTTCAAGTGTTTCACCACCTGGAATTTTGAGAGCCTCGTGGTCATGATCAGTATCAGTCCATACGTCACTCTGTACGCCATTGTGTACGTCGGACTGCTGTACGTCGGACTACTTCCCATGCCTATATAACGCATCGCCGTTTTACAGCAACGGGGCAAATTAACCTGGTGCACAAACAAGAAACAACTACAGAGCAGACACGTAAAGTGAGCAAGAAAATCGTGAGCTAAGTCACTCGCGCCACGTACCGAGCCAGCAGTCCGCTTGGGTTTTGTTGCCATGGCAGCAAGCGCGGCGCCGCTCCCGCTCGACGGCCGCGTCGCGCTCGTCACGGGCGGCTCGCGCGGCATCGGCCGGGAGGTGTCCTCCCACCTGGCCGCCCTCGGCGCGCGCGTCCTGATCAACTACGCGTCGGACTCGGCCAGCGCCTCCGCGCTCGCCGCGGAGCTCAACTCGCGCGGCCTCGGCGGCCTCCGCGCCGCGGCGGCCCAGGCCGACGTGTCCGACCCGGCCGCCGTGCGCGCGCTCTTCGACCGCGCCGAGGAGGCCTTCGGCTCCCCGCCGCACATCGTGGTCGCCTGCGCCGGCCTGCTCAACCCCAAGTACCCCGCGCTAGCCGACACCACCGTGGAGGACTTCGACGCCATGTTCGCGGTGAACGTGCGCGGGACGTTCCTGGTGTGCCGCGAGGCTGCCAATCGCGTGCCGGCCGGCGGCGGCGGCCGCATCGTGACCTTCTCGTCGTCCATCATGGGCACGCTCCTGCCGGGCTACGCGGCGTACACGGCGACCAACGGCGCCGTGGAGGCCATGACCAGGATCCTGGCCAAGGAGGTGGCGGCCAAGGGGATCACGGCCAACGTGGTGGCCCCGGGGCCCGTGCGCACGGAGCTGTTCCTCGCCGGGAAGGACGAGGCGTTCCTCAAGAGGGTGGAGGCACAGTCCATGGGGCGCATCGCCGAGACGACGGACGTGGCGCCGGTGGTGGCGTTCCTGGCCAGCGACGCCGCCGCGTGGGTGAACGGTCAGGTCATCAGGGTCAATGGCGGGTTCGCGTGAGCTACTAAAATTTAGTTTGTTTTTTCTAGAGAGAAATTTAGTTTGGGGTATGCTAGTTAATTTTTGTTTTTGAGTCACGTTTGAGGTATGTATTTTTTTTTCTCTCTCTGTTTGTGTAGGCTTCGGTTGTGTTCTGTCTTTTTCTTATGGTGGTTTTGGGATCGTTGTTTCGGCCTGGGTTTGCTATGTTTTTTTCTGACGGGTAAACAACTTTATTTCTCAAATAATAGAAAGATCATTTACAATGAGATGAGAAATAAAGTCCGGGGTGGAACTCTCCCAAACCTCAGAAGCTCTAATGCTAAGAGTGTTTTGCAATACTATCAGCTACACTGTTGGCTTTCCGGAAACAATGAACCACATCGGCCTTTGATAGTTCCTTCCCAAGAGATTTACTTTCAGAAATGATTGCTGTTTCTGGGCCTAGATACTCATGTTGGTTTGTTGCCTCAATAGTGTTCATACTATCGGATTCAACTATTACTGAATTGCATCCAATTTTTGCAGCCAAATAGAATCCATTACGGATCGCTGCTATCTCTGCCGCTTCTGCATTCTGTACATGTGGTATGAACCATGAAGCTGCAGCTATGAACCCGTCCTGATCATCTCGAGCTACTGCTCCTGTAGCTCCTTTCATAGTTTCCCCACAGAATGTAGCATCTACATTAATTTTAACACTCCCCCTGGTTGGTTTTCTCCACATGTGATCGCGCTACCTTTGCGGTCGATTAGGAGTAGATGCGCGCACAAAGTTTGTTGCTAAAACTTTGATAGAAACTGTAGTACAGTCAGGTGGCCTTACAGGTTCTCCCTTAACAAGCTGACGCCTCTGCCACCAAATATACCAGCTCGCCACTGCTACTAGCTCTGCCATTGGAATCTCGCCTATCAATGTTTGCTGTCCCATCAGAGTATCCATGGTGATAGCACCAGATCGATCTTCCAGGACTGATCTTTGTATCTCTCGTTTCACCCCAAGTTCAGTCCATATATCCAATGCTCGCTTACATGTAAATAGGCAATGTTGCGAGTCCTCAAAACCAATGCGGCAAACAGGGCACTGTGCGGAAGTTTGGATATGTCTATCTGCTAGTGTACCTCGACACGGTAAAGCCCCTCGAAGCACTTTTTTTAGAACGAAGACGCACGAAACGTCCGGCTTTAAATTAATAAAGCCCACCGACAGGCAGCATCCAACGGAGTACATTACAGGAATAACCAGCGAAAGGATAAAACTGGCCACAGCCCAAAGTACTAAACATGCAACTGGCCTCCGCCTGGAAAGAAAGTGAAGAAACAGTGGCTCAACAGGCAGCCAGACATAAAAAACGCCAAAATAGCTCCAAGAGCAGCAATTTAGGTACGGGCTTCCACCTGGATCATGCGGATCCGCTCCATGGCTTCCATCATCCGATCTGCATCACGCTGTTTCCCCAACGGAGTCCATGTCTGTAGGAACACATGGCATTTGAAAATAATGTCAGCAGGATGGTTAGGAAACTTGTGTTCGATAGTCATCTTATTGCGGATGGTCCAAAGAGACCAGCACAGCGCCCCTACGCAGCGCCACAACACGCGTCCGAAACTACCCCGCTGCGCAAGAAGGATTGTCGGTGTCAAAACCGGCGGATCTCGGGTAGGGGGTCCCAAACTGTGCGTCTAGGCGGATGGTAACAGGAGACGAGGGACACGATGTTTTTACCCAGGTTCGGGCCCTCTTGATGGAGGTAAAACCCTACGTCCTGCTTGATTAATATTGATGATGTGGGTTACAAGAGTAGATCTACCACGAGATCAAGGAGGCTAAACCCTAGAAGCTAGCCTATGGTATGATTGTTGTTCGTCCTATGGACTAAAGCCATCCGGTTTATATAGACACCGGAGAGGGCTAGGGTTACACAGAGTCGGTTACAAAGGTAGGAGATCTACATATCCGTATCGCCAAGCTTGCCTTCCACGCCAAGGAAACTCCCATCCGGACACAGGACGAAGTCTTCAATCTTGTATCTTCATAGTCTTGGAGTCCAGCCGATGATGATAGTTCGACTATCCGGACACCCCCTAGTCTGGAACTCCCTCAGTAGCCCCTGAACCAGGCTTCAATGACGACGAGTCCGGCGCGCATATTGTCTTCGGCATTGCAAGGCGGGTTCCTCCTCCGAATAATTTATAGAAGATTGTGAACACCAGGATAGTGTCCGGCTCTGCAAAATAAATTCCACATACAACCGTAGAGAGAATAATATTACACAAGTTCAATCTGCTGACGTATTTTGTGGCGTAACGTCACACCACTACCAAGCCTTCAAATTGTTTTTATTGTTCCATCTCAGCGCGTTTAGCGAGGCGGTTTCCTTGGCACATCTTGTCGAAGCAGAGATCGTGTTCCCCTTATTCCGGGATTCCCATCAATACGGACGTGGGTAACCCAACCGCGCCATCAATCGCGACGCTTGGGGGATAAGCGAGTTTTACCAGGCCGGTGGGGACGCATGTTTCTGTCCGCCCATATAAGGGGATAAAGATCCAACCCTTTTACCTACGCCTTCTTCCTCCTTGGCTTATCCATCTCTGCGAACTCGAGCTCTAGCGCCCAAGCCCGCACATCTCACCTCAACCTTCTCTAAATATGTCCGGAGCGGGAGGCAAGTGGATGGCCTCCTCCGTCACGGAGGGGCATATCCAGAAGCTGCGCAGCGCCGGATACCTGTCCAGCGACATCGCGCATCGGCTCCCCGAAGAGGGAGAGCTCATCCCCACCCCTAGGCCCCATGAGAGGGTAGTATTCCTTCCCCATTTCCTCCGCGGACTAGGCTTCCCACTTCATCCCTTTGTCCGGGGGCTCATGTTCTATTACGGCCTAGATTTCCATGATCTGGCCCCGAATTTTATTCTCAACGTCTCGGTGTTTATCGTCGTGTGCGAGGCCTTCCTCTGCATCCAGCCCCACTTCGGCTTGTGGCTCAAGACCTTCAGTGTCAAGCCGAAGGTTGTGAAGGGCAGCCAAGCGGAGTGCGGAGGCGCCATGGTGGGCAGGATGTCCCACGTTACGTGGCTGGAGGGCACCTTTGTGGAAACCATCAAGGGGTGGCAATCGGGATGGTTCTACATCACCGAGCCGCGTGATCCCGAATGGGCAGCAGCCCCCGAATTCAGATCTGGCATCCCCACACGGCTCACCTCCTGGAAAGAGAGTGGCCGGATTTGGGGCGATTCGGAGGAGCTGACCGGACTCCAAGCCTGCGTCCAAAAGCTGGTGGACAAGAAGCTTAAGCTTGTCAACGTAGTCTAGGTCATGCTCATCCGCCAGATTCTCCCGTGCCAACGACGGGGCTTCAATATGTGGGAGTTCGATCCGGCGCAGCACCAGACTTTGAATGGGCTCTTCGACGCTACGTATGAAGAGGTCTGGAAGGTGCTGTTCAAGGGCGCCGAGGCTCCCGCATCCGCTACCGAAGATCGCGGATTCAGCTCGCAGCGTCCGGCTGACGAGGTAAGTGATATTGTCCTTTACGGGACGCTTGTTATTCATAGTTTAATTCTATGCGGGATCTAAACTCCCTTTCCTTTGATAGGGCTGGCTGAAGAAGGCCGCACAGGCTATCTGTCCGGCCCCATTGCCAGAGGACCCAGCTGACGCCCGCCTAACGGGGCTGCTGGCTCCGGCACCCCACGTGGTGATGGAGAAGAAGGCCAAGAAGAAGGCCACGAGGACTCGGAAGAGTTCCCGTTTTCAGGTGCTATCGGACGATGAATCCGAGGCCGACTCCTCCCACCAAGGCGAGGAGGAGAAGAAGAAAACCTCTCCCCTGGCGGGGGGAGGGAAGAAAAGGAAGGCCTCCCCAACAAGGGAGGCCGAAGGGTCCAAGAGGGGAAAAACTCTTCCCCCGGACTGTTCCGCCAACGCCAGTGACGACGACGAGGACTGGCCTCCAAGGGCCAAGCCCGTGGCGAGATCGTAAGTATCCGAACTCCCGAATAACTTCAAGGTTTTCGTTTTCCGTCACATTATGTCTTTCTAATGCCGCATACAACCCTGCAGTCCGCCTAAGGATGATGTCCACACTTCTTCGAGCGGGTCCTTAAGGGCGTCGGATATGGATTCTCTTCCGACTGCCTCCACCCCCCGTGATGCGGACGATGCCGAGGTGGGATCCCAGGAAGGGACCCACCAGGAGGAGAGGGCCCCAGAGGTGTCGCAGGACAACCTCCCGGACTTTGCACCGGACTCAGCCCCGGAACCCATAGTGGCTCCGGAGTCCGCCGGGCGACCCCTTCGGAAGAAGGGCAAGACCGCGACACCGGCTGCCTCCGTCCAACCGGAGGTGCCGGATAATTTGCTGGAGGCGCTCAACGGCGCCTCCATCGAAGAGGAACACCGCATTGTTATGAGTGCGGTGATTCAGAAGGTTCAGCTCGCCAAGAGTGGGCTGACCGAAGCCTGCAGCAGCCTTCTAACAGGCTTTGAGGTAAGAATTTAAATATATGTAAAATGGTATCACATAGATAGTAGCCCCTGATGCTCGGTTCGGTGTTCGGAAAGAAAAGCCGGACTGAGGATCTTTAGAAAGATAAACGCAGGAGTCATGAAAATATGTCAATATGGGATTGCAGGCTGTGCTGCTGACCTCTGCCGCACTGACTGCGGAGGTCGAAACTTTGAAGGAAAACCTCGAGCGGTCCGAGAACGAGCTCGGCCATGCCAAGAAGCAGCTCGAGGAAAAAGAAGGTGAGTAATACCTTATGAAAAGTGTACCTTACAGAAAAGGATTTTGGTTGCAAGAAAAATTACAAGGATAACTGGGGTATTGCAGGGGCCACTGACGAGGTGGCGACCCTGAAGGAGGCGGTGGCCGCGGCCGAACGCAATGCGGCTGCGGAGTGCACCGAGCGAGAGAAACAGGAGGCGCGGGTGGCGGAGGTACAGCAAGAGCTCCAAGATCTCGTGAAGAAACACGAGAGCCTGGAGCGTGACTCGAAGACTCGAGAGTCTGAGCTTGCAATGGCTCTTGAGAGTGCCAAAGCCGCTAAGGCCGAAGCCTACAAGGCCCTCCAGGAGATAGAGGCGGTGAAGAAAATAGCAGCGGGTAAGGCATTTTTCATGCAAAGTAAGCATGTGAGTGTTAATTACCTGTTTCTTACCCGAATTCGGAGCTCTCCAGGGGCGTTCGCAGATCTTCCCCGCAGCGTGTCCGATGCTGCCGCATTCTACCGGGCCGAGGAGGGGAGCTCGACGGAGAAGGTCTTCTGGTCTCAGTATGCTGAGGCCGGACATCCGGTGCCCCTTAGCGACCAGCTAAAGCAGCTGGTCGAGCTCCACAAGGCGGCCGAACAGGCCATGAAGGGCCTCATAGTTCGGCTGTGGCCTAAGGAGGCTATGCCTGGGAGCTACTTCGGCCTGGTGCGGCGGCTGGTGGACGCGTGCCCATGGGTTGAAGTTATCAAGCACTCCACCTGTATCGAGGGTGCGCGTCGGGCCCTTGCCCGCGCAAAGGTGCACAGGGGCAATATGGATGCCCAGAAGCTTGTGACAGACCCCCCACCAGAGGGCAAGGAGCATCGCACGCCCGAGATGTATTATAGGAGTGTGTTGAAGGGCGCCCGCACTATTGCGGGTGAGTGCTCCAAAGATGTAATATTTGAGTAGACTCGCATTTTGTTATCATGTGCGCTGAAAACTTGGTTCATATGCGCTAAGCAACGCTTGTTAATTTAAAATATTACCTTCTGTGCGGCTGTTTATCAAATCTGAGAGATGGCAAGTCGTCGGCTTCAGCCCCCATGCCACGAGTGCTGGGGTGTTCGGGATAAACTCGAGCGCTCTTGTTCCCATTTTTGGGTCCATCTAGGGAGGCGCTCAACACAACGAACAAGGCAACCGGACTTATAATGCTTTAACACTCTCACTTAGCCATAGAATTCTATAATTTTAAATTTCGGCGAAGCCCCTAGTTTTCGGAAGGCCGAATTTGGGGCGCTATCCACTCCTTGGCCGAACAGAATCCGGTTCCTCGCTCGAAGCGGCATAAGTCTTTAGGGACTCGCAAAGAACCTCTCGAACAGCGACCAGCTCTCGCCTCATCATGACGGTCAGTTTTAGCTTTCTCCACTAAGGCGTTAACCCAGCTCAACTGGGGCGCAATCGCAGTGGTTCTCCCAGTGCTACCTTAGCCGATAAAACGGAACGTAAGGTACCAAAACATGGGAGCCGGGCAAACCCAACTATTGACCCAAGAACATGATTCGGAGCCGATGCATATAATGCTATAAGTTCGAGGTCTCGCACTTGTGAAAGTGTTCGGACTTATCACACCATAATGCGGGAAACATAAGCCCCTGGTATATTTAGCCGTACCAAAACGTACGGATGCAACATGTCATAGATGAAAATATGTGTAAGAAAGAAATGCAGTTAGAAGCAAAAATGTGTTGCATTGCTTTAGTCAATAAAAACTGCTGTAAGTGCAGGACGAGACAAGTGGTGCGGTAAGCAAGGGATGAGACTGTTTAACATGTCCCCCTCCAGGGGTAGGCTACGGAATAATGCATAAAACAGATTTAATGCTCATAATGGAGACCACCTGGATTTTCGTTGTAGCCTTTCTCCTTCCCTGGCTGTTGTATCGTGGGTTCGGCATGTCTGCTGCTGGACAGGGCCTCTGACGAACGGAGTCCTGTGGGTAAAAAATAAAAGGAAAAGAAAAAGAAACGACACACTTAAGAGCCCCTGGTGCGGTTGAGCCGCAGTTTGGGCTTATCGTGGTCGAGCCCCTTGCCCCATGTCCATGGTATCTTCAGAGCGTAATGGAGTACGCGAAGGGTCTGTCTTAATGTTTTACAGGGGCTGGGGTTGGGGCCGCACTGCTACGCGTGCTCGGAACGCGCCAGGTGGTCGTGTTGTAGGTTACACCGGGCACGCTTAGCTGTGTCCGGCCGCTTAGTAGCTGGACTCGAGAATTGCCTTAAAAGGCTGCTTTGTACTTCTGCCGCGAGAGCCGCTGTATGTTCCTCCGTTCGGAGGGAGCGTTCAGTGTTTCCGTTGACCGTGATGACTCCTGTAGGGCCTGGCATCTTGAGCTTGAGGTATGCGTAGTGCGGGACCGCGTTGAACTTTGCGAACGCGGTACGTCCGAGCAAGTCATGATAGCCGCTGCGGAACGGGACTATGTCAAAGATTAACTCCTCGCTTAGGAAGTTATCCGGGGATCCGAAGACCACTTCCAGTGTAACTAAGCCTGTACAATTGGCTTCTACACCTGGTATGACGCCTTTAAAGGTCGTCTTGGTAGGTTTAATCCTTGAGGGGTCTATGCCCATTTTGCGCACCGTGTCCTGATAAAGCAGGTTTAGGCTGCTACCGCCGTCCATCAGGACTCTAGTGAGATAAAATCCATCGACGATTGGGTCTAGAACCAATGCGGCGAACCCACCATGGCGAATGCTAGTGGGGTGGTCCCTTCGGTCAAAGGTGATCGGGCAAGAGGACCATGGATTGAACTTCGGGGCAACTGGCTCCATCGCGTATACATCCCTGAGTGCACGCTTCCGCTCCCTTTTGGGTATGTGCGTGGCATATATCATGTTCACCGTCCGCACCTGTGGGGGGAAACCCTTCTGTCCTCTATTGTTCGGCGGTCGGGTCTCTTCCTCGTCGTCGCTGTGTAGCCCCTTGTCGCTGTTTTTGGCAATTAACTTGCCTGCCTGCTTGAACACCCAACAGTCCCTATTGGTGTGGTTAGCTGGCTTTTCAGGGGTGCCATGTATCTGGCACAAGCGGTCGAGAATTCGGTCCAAATTGGACGGACCTTGAGTTGTTCTTTTGAATGGCTTTTTCCGTTGACCAGGTTTAGAGCCTCTAAATCCGGCATTGACTGCCGTATGCTCACTATTATCGGCGTTAATGCGGCATTTGTTTTTGTAGCGACGCGACCTGCCACTACGGTCCTTGATATCCGGACTGCCAGAATTTTTGTTGAGGTTGTTGCTGCGTGCTAGCCAGCTGTCCTCCCAACTCCCGATTGACTCTGCTGGCAAGCTGTTAAGCCAGTGCCAGGCTGGTCCTTTAAGTTTGAGTGAGAGATATTTGATGGCGTGGAGATCGTCTCCGCGGGCCATGAGGATGTGGAGGAGATAGTCCTCGATCCAGACCGCGGGGTCTGTTGTGCCATCATAGGATTCAATATTGACGGGTTTAAACCCTTCTGGGATTTGATGATCCATTACCTCATCTGTGAAGCACAGTGGGTGTGCGGCGCCTCTGTACTGGGTAATATCGCGATGGAGCTCAAAAGAGCTTTGTCTGTTGTGTTCGGCCCGGCCGGACTGTTGGGGAACGTTGGGAAAAATTAAAAAAATTCCTACGGTTTCACCAAGATCCATCTATGAGTTCATCTAAGCAACGAGTTAAGGGAGTGAGTTTGCATCTACATACCACTTGTAGATCGCGTACGGAAGCGTTCGAGGGAACGGTGATGATGGAGTCGTACTCGCCGTGATTCAGATCACCGATCACCAAGTGCTGAACGGACAGCACCTCCGCGTTCAACACACGTACGGTACGGGCGACGTCTCCTCCTTCTTGATCTAGCAAGGGGAAGGAGAGGTTGAGGAAGAAGGCTCCAGCAGTAGCACGACGGCGTGATGATGGTGGAGAGGCAGTACTCCGACAGGGCTTCGCCAAGCACACAACGGAGGAGGAGAGGTGTTGGGGAGGGGAGGGGCTGCGCCTTGGCTTGGGTGTTCAGCCCTCCCCTCACCCCTCTATTTATAGGGGAAGGGGCAAGGGGGGCCGGCCCCTCTAGATGGGATCTAGAGGGGGGGCGGCGGCCAGGAAGGGGGGACTTGCCCCCCAAGCAAAGGGGGCGCCCCCTCTAGGGTTCCCCCCCCCCAACCCTAGGCGCATGGGCCCAAGGGGGGGCGCCCAGCCCTCCAGGGGCTGGCTCCTGCCCCACGCGGCCCATGTGGACCCCCCGGGAGGGGTGGCCCCTCCCGGTGGACCCCCGAAACCCTTCCGGTGGCCCCGGCACAAAACCGATATGCCCCTGAAACCTTCCGGTGTCCGTATGTCAACTTCCCATATATAAATCTTTACCTCCGGACCATTCCGGAACTCCTCGTGACGTCCGGGATCCCATCCGGGACTCCAAACAACTTTCGGTAATCACATACAAGTCTTCCTAATAACCCTAGCGTCGCCGAACCTTAAGTGTGTAGACCCTACGGGTTCGGGAGACACGCAGACATGACCGAGACGGCTCTTTGGTCAATAACCAACAGCGGGGTCTGGATACCCATGTTGGCTCCCACATGCTCCTCGATGATGTCATCGGATGAACCACGATGTCGAGGATTCAAGCAACCCCGTATACTATTCCCTTTGTCAATCGGTATGTTACTTGCCCGAGACTCGATCGTCGGTATCCCAATACCTCGTTAGTCTCGTTACCGGCAAGTCACTTTACTCGTACCGTAATGCATGATCCCGTGACCGAACACTTGGTCACTTTGAGCTCATTATGATGATGCACTACCGAGTGGGCCCAGAGATACCTCTCCGTCATACGGAGTGACAAATCCCAGTCTCGATCCGTGTCAACCCAACAGACACTTTCGGAGATACCTGTAATGCACCTTTATAGTCACCCAGTTACGTTGTGACGTTTGGCACACCCAAAGCACTCCTACGGCATCCGGGAGTTACACGATCTCATGGTCTAAGGAAGAGATACTTGACATTGGAAAAGCACTAGCAAAACAAACTACACGATCTTGTGCTATGCTTAGGATTGGGTCTTGTCCATCACATCATTCTCCTAATGATGTGATCCCGTTGTTAACGACATCTAATGTCCATAGTCAGGAAACCATGACTATCTGTTGACCAACGAGCTAGTCAACTAGAGGCTTACTAGGGACGTATTGTGGTCTATGTATTCACACGTGTATTACGATTTCCGGATAATACAATTATAGCATGAATAAAAGACAATTATCATGAACAAGGAAATATAATAATAATGCTTTTATTATTGCCTCTAGGGCACATTTCCAACAGTCTCCCACTTGCACTAGAGTCAATAATCTAGTTACATTGTGATGAATCGAACACCCATAGAGTTCTGGTGTTGATCATGTTTTGCTCGCGAGAGAGGTTTAGTCAACGGATCTGCGACATTCAGATCCATATGTACTTTGCAAATATCTATGTCTCCATCTTGAACATTTTCACGGATGGAGTTGAAACGACGCTTGATGTGCGTGGTCTTGTTGTGAAACCTGGGCTCCTTGGCAAGGGCAATAGCTCCAGTGTTGTCACAGAAGAGTTTGATCGGCCCCGACGCATTGGGTATGACTCCTAGGTCGGTGATGAACTCCTTCACCCAAATAGCTTCATGTGCTGCCTCCGAGGCTGCCATGTACTCCGCTTCACATGTAGATCCCGCCACGACGCTCTGCTTGCAGCTGCACCAGCTTACTGCTCCACCATTCAACATATACACGTATCCGGTTTGTGACTTAGAGTCATCCAGATCTGTGTCGAAGCTAGCGTCGACGTAACCCTTTACGACGAGCTCTTCATCACCTCCATAAACGAGAAACATGTCCTTTGTCCTTTTCAGGTACTTCAGGATATTCTTGACCGCTGTCCAGTGTTCCTTGCCGAGATTACTTTGGTACCTTCCTACCAAACTTACGGTAAGGTTTACATCAGGTCTGGTACACAGCATGGCATACATAATAGATCCTATGGCTGAAGCATAGGGGATGACACTCATCTCTTCTATATCTTTTGCCGTGGTCGGGCATTGAGCCGAGCTCAATCTCACACCTTGCAATACAGGCAAGAACCCCTTCTTAGACTGATCCATTTTGAACTTCTTCAAAATCTTATCAAGGTATGTGCTTTGTGAAAGACCTATGAGGCGTCTCGATCTATCTCTATAGATCTTGATGCCTAATATATAAGGAGCTTCTCCAAGGTCATTCATTGAAAAACACTTATTCAAGTAGGCCTTAATGCTGTCCAAGAATTCTATATCATTTCCCATCAAAAGTATGTCATCTACATATAATATGAGAAATGCTACAGAGCTCCCACTCACTTTCTTGTAAACGCAGGCTTCTCCATAAGTCTGCATAAACCCAAACGCTTTGATCATCTCATCAAAGCGAATGTTCCAACTCCGAGATGCTTGCACCAGCCCATAAATGGATCGCTGGAGCTTGCATACTTTGTTAGCATTCTTAGGATCGACAAAACCCTCCGGCTGCATCATATACAGCTCTTTCTTAAGATAACCGTTAAGGAATGCCGTTTTGACATCCATCTGCCATATCTCATAATCATAGTATGCGGCAATTGCTAACATGATTCGGACGGACTTAAGCTTCGCTACGGGAGAGAAAGTCTCATCGTAGTCAATCCCTTGAACTTGCCGATAACCCTTAGCGACAAGTCGAGCTTTATAGATGGTGATATTACCAGCCGCGTCTGTCTTCTTCTTAAAGATCCATTTGTTTTCTATCGCTCGCCGATCATCGGGCAAGTCAGTCAAAGTCCATACTTTGTTTTCATACATGGATTCTATCTCGGATTTCATGGCTTCTAGCCATTTGTTGGAATCTAGGCCCGCCATTGCTTCTTCATAGTTCAAAGGTTCACCGTTGTCCAACAACATGATTTCCAGGATAGGGTTGCCGTACCACTCTGGTGCGGAATGTGTCCTTGTGGACCTACGAAGTTAAGTAGCAACTTGATCCAAAGTACCTTGATCATCATCATTATTTTCCTCTTCAGTTGGTGTAGGCATCACAGGAACATTTTCCTGAGCTGCACTACTATCCTGTTCAAGAGGTAGTACTTCATCGAGTTCTACTTTCCTCCCACTTAGTTCTTTTGAGAGAAACTCTTTTTCCAGAAAGGATCCGTTCTTGGCAACAAAGATCTTGCCCTCGGATCTTAAGTAGAAGGTATACCCAATGGTTTCTTTAGGGTATCCTGTGAAGACGCATTTTTCCGACTTGGGTTCGAGCTTTTCAGGTTGAAGTTTCTTGACATAAGCATCGCATCCCCAAACTTTTAGAAACGACAGCTTAGGTTTCTTCCCAAACCATAGTTCATACGGTGTCGTCTCAACGGATTTAGACGGTGCCCTATTCAAAGTGAATGTAGCTGTCTCTAGAGCGTATCCCCAAAATGATAGCGGTAAATCGGTAAGAGACATCATAGATCGCACCATATCCAATAGAGTGCGATTACGACGTTCGGACACACCATTTCGCTGAGGTGTTCCAGGCGGCGTGAGTTGTAAAACGATTCCACATTTTCTTAAGTGTGTACCAAATTCGTGACTTAAATATTCTCCTCCATGATCCGATCGTAAGAATTTTATCTTTCGGTCACGTTGATTCTCTACTTCATTCTGAAATTCCTTGAACTTTTCAAAGGTCTCAGACTTGTGTTTCATCAAGTAGACATACCCATATCTACTCAAGTCATTAGTGAGAGTGAGAACATAACGATATCCTCCGCGAGCCTCAACGCTCATTGGACCGCACACATCGGTATGTATGATTTCCAACAAGTTGGTTGCTCGCTCCATTGTTCCGGAGAATGGGGTCTTGGTCATTTTGCCCATGAGGCATGGTTCGCATGTGTCAAATGATTCATAATCGAGAGACTCTAAAAGTCCATCAGCATGGAGCTTCTTCATGCGCTTGACACCAATGTGACCAAGGCGGCAGTGCCACAAGTATGTGGGACTATCGTTATCAACTTTACATCTTTTGGTATTCACGCTATGAATATGTGTAATATTACGTTCGAGATTCATCAAGAATAAACCATTGACCATCGGGGCATGACCATAAAACATATCTCTCATATAAATAGAACAACCATTATTCTCGGATTAAATGAGTAGCCATCTCGTATTAAACGAGATCCAGATACAATGTTCATGCTCAAACTTGGCACTAAATAACAATTATTGAGGTTTAAAACTATCCGGTAGGTAAATCTAGAGGTAGCGTGCCGACGGCGATCACATCGACCTTGGAACCATTCCCGACGTGCATCGTCACCTCGTCCTTCGCCAGTCTCCGCTTATTCCGCAGCTCCTGCTTTAGTGTTGCCAGCCTTCTTGTCCGCTAAGTATTTGGGGCAATTCCGCTTCCAGTGACCCTTCCCCTTGCAATAAAAGCACTCGGTCTCAGGCTTGGGTCCATTCTTTGACTTCTTCCCGGCAACTGGCTTACCGGGCGCGGCAACATCTTTGCCATCCTTCTTCAAGTTCTTCTTACCCTTGCCCTTCTTGAACTTAGTGGTCTTATTGACCATCAACACTTGATGTTCTTTCTTGATTTCAACCTCTGCTGACTTCAGCATTGAAAATACTTCAGGAATCGTCTTCACCATCCCCTGCATATTGTAGTTCATCACAAAGCTCTTGTAGCTCGGTGGGAGCGACTAAAGGATCCTGTCAATGACCGCCTCATCCGGGAGGTTAATGTCTAGCTGGGACAGGCGGTTGTGCAACCCAGACATTTTGAGTATGTGCTCACTGACCGAACTATTTTCCTCCATCTTACAACTGTAGAACTTGTCGGAGACTTCATATCTCTCGACCCGGGCATGAGCTTGAAAAACTAGTTTCAGCTCCTCGAACATCTCATATGCTCCGTGTTGCTCAAAACGCTTTTGGAGCCCCGGTTCTAAGCTGTAAAGCATGCCGCACTGAATGAGGGAGTAATCATCAGCACGAGACTGCCAAGCATTCATAATGTCTTGGTTCTCTGGGACGGGAGCGTCACCTAGCGGTCCTTCTAGGACATATTGTTTCCTGGCAGCTATGAGGATGATCCTCAGGTTCCGGACCCAGTCCGTATAGTTGTTGCCATCATCTTTCAGCTTGGTTTTCTCTAGGAACGCGTTGAAGTTCATGTTGACATGAGCGTTGGCCATTTGATCTACAAGACATATTTGCAAAAGGTTTTAGACTAAGTTCATGATAATTAAGTTCATCTTATCAAATTATTTAATGAACTCCCACTCAGATTAGACATCCCTCTAGTCATCTAAGTGTTACACGATCTGAGTCGACTAGGCCGTGTCCGATCATCACGTGAGACGGACTAGTCATCATCGGTGAACATCTCCATGTTGATCGTATCTTCCATTCGACTCATGTTCGACCTTTCGGTCTCTTGTGTTCCGAGGCCATGTCTATACATGCTAGGCTCGTCAAGTTAACCCTAAGTGTTCTGCATGTGTAAATCTGTCTTACACCTGTTGTATGTGAACGTAAGGATCTATCACACCCGATCATCACGTGGTGCTTCGAAACGACGAACTTTAGCAACGGTGCACAGTTAGGGGGAACACTTTCTTGAAATTATTATAAGGGATCATCTTATTTACTACCATCGTTCTAAGTAAACAAGATGCATAAACATAATAAACATCACATGCAATTATATATTAGTGATATGATATGGCCAATATCATATAGCTCCTTCGATCTCCATCTTCGGGGCTCCATGATCATCTTCGTCACCGGCATGACACCATGATCTCCATCATCATGATCTCCATCATCGTGTCTTCATGAAGTTGTCACGCCAACGACTACTTCTACTTCTATGGCTAACGCGTTTAGCAATAAAGTAAAGTAATTTACATGGCGTTCTTCAATGACTCGCAGGTCATACAAAAAAATAAAGACAACTCCTATGGCTCCTGCCGGTTGTCATACTCATCGACATGCAAGTCGTGATTCCTATTACAAGAACATGATCTCATACATCACAATATATCATTCATCATTCATCACAACTTGTGGCCATATCACATCACATGACAATTGCTGCAAAAACAAGTTAGACGTCCTCTAATTGTTGTTGCATCTTTTACGTGGCTGCAATTGGGTTCTAGCAAGAACGTTTTCTTACCTACGAATAACCACAACGTGATTTTGTCAACTTCTATTTACCCTTCATAAGGACCCTTTTCATCGAATCTACTTCAACTAAAGTGGGAGAGACGGACACCCGCCAGCCACCTTATGAAACTAGTGCATGTCAGTCGGTGGAACCGGTCTCACGTAAGCGTACGTGTAAGGTTGGTCCGGGCCGCTTCATCCCACAATACCGCTGAAGCAAGATAAGACTAGTAGCGGCAAGTAAGTTGACAAGATCTACGCCCACAACAAAATTGTGTTCTACTTGTGCCATAGAGAACTACGCATAGACCTAGCTCATGATGCCACTGTTGGGGAACGTTGGGGAAAATTAAACTTTTCCTACGGTTTCACCAAGATCCATCTATGAGTTCATCTAAGAAACGAGTCAAGGGAGTGAGTTTGCATCTACATACCACTTGTAGATCGCGTACGGAAGCGTTCGAGGGAACGGTGATGATGGAGTCATACTCGCCGTGATTCAGATCACCGATGACCAAGTGCTAAACGGACAGCACCTCCGCGTTCAACACACGTACGGTACGGGCGACGTCTCCTCCTTCTTGATCCAGCAAGGGGGAAGGAGAGGTTGAGGAAGAAGGCTCCAGCAGCAGCACGACGGCGTGATGATGGTGGAGAGGCAGTACTCCGACAGGGCTTCGCCAAGCACACAACGGAGGAGGAGAGGTGTTGGGGAGGGGAGGGGCTGCGCCTTGGCTTGGGTGTTCAGCCCTCCCCTCACCCCTCTATTCATAGGGGAAGGGGCAAGGGGGGCCGGCCCCTCTAGATGGGATCTAGAGGGGGGCGGCGGCCAGGGAGGGGGGACTTGCCCCCCAAGCAAAGGGGGCGCCCCCTCTAGGGTCCCCCCCAACCCTAGGCGCATGGGCCCATGGGGGGCGCCCAGCCCTCCAGGGGCTGGCTCCTGCCCCACGCGGCCCATGTGGCCCCCCCGGGAGGGGTGGCCCCTCCCGGTGGACCCCCGGAACCCTTCCGGTGGCCCCGGCACAAAACCGATATGCCCCCGAAACCTTCCGGTGTCCGTATGTCAACTTCCCATATATAAATCTTTTCCTCCGGACCATTCCGGAACTCCTCGTGACATCCGGGATCCCATCCGGAACTCCGAACGACTTTCGGTAATCACATACAAGTCTTCCTAATAACCCTAGCATCACCGAACCTTAAGTGTGTAGACCCTACGGGTTCGGGAGACACGCAGACATGACCGAGACGGCTCTCTGGTCAATAACCAACAGCGGGATCTGGATACCCATGTTGGCTCCCACATGCTCCTCGATGATGTCATCGGATGAACCACGATGTCGAGGATTCCAGCAACCCCGTATACTATTCCCTTTGTCAATCGGTATGTTACTTGCCCGAGACTCAATCGTCGGTATCCCAATACCTCGTTAGTCTCGTTACCGGCAAGTCACTTTACTCATACCGTAATGCATGATCCCGTGACCAAACACTTGGTCACTTTGAGCTCATTATGATGATGCACTACCGAGTGGGCCCAGTGATACCTCTCCGTCATACGGAGTGACAAATCCCAGTCTCGATCCGTGTCAACCCAACAGACACTTTCGGAGATACCTGTAATGCACCTTTATAGTCACCTAGTTACGTTGTGACGTTTGGCACACCCAAAGCACTCCTACGGCATCCGGGAGTTACACGATCTCATGGTCTAAGGAAGAGATACTTGACATTGGAAAAGCACTAGCAAAACGAACTACACAATCTTGTGCTATGCTTAGGATTGGGTCTTGTCCATCACATCATTCTCCTAATGATGTGATCCCATTGTCAACGACATCTAATGTCCATAGTCAGGAAACCATGACTATCTGTTGACCAACGAGCTAGTCAACTAGAGGCTTACTAGGGACGTATTGTGGTCTTTGTATTCACACGTGTATTACGATTTCCAGATAATACAATTATAGCATGAATAAAAGACAATTATCATGAACAAGGAAATATAATAATAATGCTTTTATTATTGCCTCCAGGGCATATTTCCAACACGGACTTACTGTGTCCGGGGTGACGGTGATCGTCACGTATCGTGGGGCGCCCACGTGATCCATAGATCGATCTTGATTGTCTTGCCTTATCCTCCAATATGTCGCGCAGGTCCAGAGTGTTCCCCTATGGCCTTGTGCTTTTCGAGCGATGCCGGGGTACGGGTCTAGTGAAGAGCCTTGAGGCCTCTCTGTCGCGACCACGGGGTGGTCGATCAGCCGTATTGTCTCCTGGTGAAGCGGGATCATATGCCTCCACCTCTAATCGGGGGAGCAGCTTACGTTTGGGGTAGCTTTTGGAGGGGCGTTCGAGTTCATGCTCTTTGGCCGCGAGGACTTCGGTCCATCTGTCGGCTAGCAGATCTTGATCAGCTCTAAGCTGCTGCTGCTTTTTCTTGAGGCTGTTTGCCGTGGCCATAAGCATGCGTTTGAAATGCTCCTGTTCGACGGGATCCTCAGGTACGACGAATTCGTCGTCGTCGAGGCCACCCTCGTCTCCGGAGGGAGGCATATAGTCCTCTACCTCTTCTTCAGCCGCTCTCTCATGAGGGCTGGCGTCCCCCTCCTCCTGTGCTGGATCTTGCTGGAGTGGGTTGTCTTCGGCGCTATCCGGTGTATTATTGTCTCCGGTGCCGGAATCCTCATTCTTGCTATGGCGGGATTTAGAGCGGTGCCGCTGACGCCGGCGCTTGGGTTGTTTCTTGGAGGGGTCATCCTCTGCTATTCCTTCGCCGTTCCCATCCTTTGGGATATCCACCATGTATATGTCATATGAAGAGGTGGCTTTCCAGTGCCCGATGGGCGCTGGTTCTTGGTCGTTCCGGCATCGTCGTCCATACCGTCGATGTCCTCAGAGTCGTAATCTAGCATGTCGGTTAGATCGTCGACAGTGGCTACCAAGTGGGTGGTGCGTGGGCTCTGAATTTCTTCGTCGTCCGCATCCCAACCGTCCTGGCCGCAGTCCGGCCAGGCCTCTCCTGATAACGAGAGCTACTTTAGCGAACTCAAGGTTGAAAGTCGAATTGGGATTCCAGGTCTGCTCAAAAGCCTTATGGACGGCACTCCAAGCAAAACGGGCAAGATGGCACTTGAAAAAGATGTGGTTGGCATCTTCATGCAGTCCACAAAGCGTGCAAGAGCCATCCGAGGGGCCATGTCTAATGGCAATGTTGTTAGAGGAAGGGAGGCGATCACGGAAGAATTGCCAAAGAAACACTTTGATCTTCAGAGGAATGGACGCTTTCCATAGCCCCCTAGCTATGTCGAGCGTCGGTCCCTCGGTCAACTTATTATAGAGAGATTGGACCGAGAACTTCCCTGAGCTCGTGAGAGACCATGTGACCGTGTCTTCCTCAAGGAGGAGAGCAAAGCCCTGCAGCGTAGCTAGGAGCCCGTCCCAGCTAGCTCGTTCGTGGGTGAGGAGTGGCCTTTTGAAAGAAATGGCGGGGGGGTTGGATCTAAGCGCTTCGGCCACCAAAATGTCGACGTTAGTGGCCAGTTGGTAAATGTCAAAGTGACTCTGCCACAGAGGTTCCGTCCCTAGCCAGATGTCGAGCCAGAACCGCGTGGATTTCCTGTTCTTAACATAGAACTTGGCCCCTAACGAGAAGGCAGGCTTAACAGCCTGGATTCCATTCCAGAAAGGCGATCCCTTCGCCTTTGAGGTAAGGGAATTGCCATCGGGAAAATATTTGGCACGGAGGATATGAGCCCAAAGCCCTTGTTCATTCTGGGAGAGCTTCCAGATCCACTTGACGAGAAGCGCCACATTCATAAGTTTGGAGTTGAGGATCCCAAGGCCACCGTATTTCTTGGGACGGCAAAGCGCTGCCCACTTGATTAAGTGATATTTCTTCTTTTTCCCAGTTCCTTCCCAAAAGAACTTGGACCCGGGGGTGTCGAACTTGGCGTGGACGCCGTCGGCCAGCAGGAACATGCCCATAGTAAACAAGGGCGGGGAAGACAGGCTGGAGTTGGTCAGAATCAACCTGGCCGTAGAGGATAAGAACCTGCCGCGCCAGGGGCTAACCCCGTTCGCCGCCTTGCCATATAAGGGTTCCCATTCGAGGATCGAGATGTGTTTGTCCGAAATGGGAAGACCTAGGTACTTAAATGGGAAACTCCCTAGTTTGCAATTAAGTAAATTGGCAATGCGGATGGCCAGGTGATTGTCCATCCCTATGGCAATCACCTCACTCTTAGCGAAGTTAATCTTCAGGCCGGATATGATCTCGAAAGCGAGAAGGATGAGCTTGATCGAGGCTACACTATGGTCGTCGGGCTCGAAGAGAAGCAAGGTGTCGTCCGCGTATTGGAGGTGAGAGATCCCTCCGGGGCATAGATGTGGGACCACACCTCGAATGTGACCAGCGGTCTTGGCCTTGTTCACCATGGCCGAGAGAGCATCGGCAACAAAGTTGAAGATCAAAGGCGAGGAGGGATCTCCTTGTCTGAGTCCACGTTTGTTGCGAAAGAAGTTCCCCACTTCTCCGTTAATCGACACCGCTGTCTGGCCCCCCGAAACTAGATGCATAATGCGATGAATGAAACCCGACTCGAATCCCTTCCGAGTGAGTACCTCACGAATGAACTCCCAGTTCACTCGATCATAGGCTTTCTCGAAATAGAGCTTAAAAAGCACGGCCGGATGACGTGTGCGCTTAAGCTCGTGTACGATCTCTTGCAAAACCACCGGGCCTTCCAGGATGTTATGGCCTTTGAGGAAGCCGGACTGGCTACGGTCAATCACACGCTGAGCTACCGGGGCAAGACGCGAGGTGTATGCCTTGGAGCATAACTTGAAAGGCACGTTAATAAGAGTAATCGGGCGGTATTGCTTAGTCGAATCGCCCCCCTTCACTTTAGGAATGAGACTGATGACACCGTAGTTGAGGCGCGAGATGTCGACCGTGCCCAGCGCAAAACCATTGATAATATCATAAAAAATATCCTTGAGCGCCGGCCAAAACCGTTGAAAGAAGATCACCGGCCAGCCATCTGGCCCAGGCGCGGTATCGATCTTCATTGAGCCTAGCGCATCGTCGATCTCCTGAGTGGAGAAGGACAAGGCAAGGCCATTGTTTTCAGCTTGTGACACCCGTGATTCTTCCCCCCAGAAGTCATCACGCAGACGCAAAACCTTCCCTTCTGCCGTTCCCAGGAGGGTAAGGAAGAAATCGTAAATATGCCTCGAGATATCGGCCTGGCTAACCAAAACCCCCTGGTCCGATTGCAGTCTCAGGATCATACATTTCCTTTTACGGCCATTGGCAAAGGCGTGGAAGTAACCTGTGTTAGCATCCCCCTTGGTGACTCACTTGACGCTGCCCCTACGTCGCCAGTATTCCTCCTCTTCCATGAGGATGGCCAGGACTTGGTTTTCAAGGGCGTAACGGCAAGCCCATTCTGCCTCCAAAAAGGGTCTAGAGTATGCCTGAACATCGAGAGCTTTGATTTCCTCGATAAGAGCTTCCCTAGCTCGCTTGGCATCGCTACCATGGTTTGTGCCCCACCCACGAAGGAAGCCACGCAGGGCCCCGGCTGCCGAAATCCAAGCGTCAAGGGGGGCCCTGGAACGGCCACCCGCAGTCCTGGCAAGCTCCCAACGAGCGAGGAGCAAAGGGATGAACCCCTCTACCTCAAACCACCCTGGTTCGAAGTAAAAACGTTTGCTACGCTTGATCCTATCTTCCCCAGAAGCCAGAATCAGCGGCACGTGGTCAGAGCCGATGCGAGTTTCAGTGACCAAGGTACACATGGGAAAGATCATCTCCCAGTCGGCCGAAACGAACACACGGTCGAGGACACTACGGACCGGGTTGAGTTGTTTATTGGTCCAAGTATATCTGGCCCCAGTCCTAGCGAGTTCCCGTAGGGCGCAGGCCGCAATGGCGTTGTTGAAAAGGGAGATCCTAGACCAGTCGATGTTGCAATTATTTTTGTCTGCGCTCGAACGAATAAGGTTAAAATCACCCCAAGAACAATGGGGATGTTAGCAGCTTGCTTGGCCCCAACCAAGACTTGGATTTCGCTCAGGAAATCAGCCGAGCGAGAGTGATCGGCTGGGCCGTAGACACACACAATCGCCCAGGAGGCGAGCGAGATTCTATGTTTAATCGTAACAGAGATGAAAAACGAGCCCACGTCCCAAGTTACAATATCACAAACATCAGAATTACAACCCAAGAGAAGACCACCCGAATGGCTAGCGGAAGGGACCCAACCCCACACGAAATGATGAAGAGGATCATAGGCCGCAAGGTCACGATAAGTAAAGTCTGCCTTGATAGTTTCTTGAAGAGCCACGACATCGATACTTTGGCGAGCAATATACTCCCTAAGTTGCGTGCGACGACCCGAGTGCCCGCAACCCCGGATGTTCCAAAAAATGTAACACATCAGATAATGCGGTTGCGAAGGCGAACCCCTCTGGAGGTCACCGGTTTAGCCACGCGTTTCTTAGCCTGGGCACGGCTAGTCGTTGGCACTGCGGCAACCTCCCTGGTAGCAGCAGCACGCTCCGACAGGACAAGCAAGGTGGGGGTACCCGAAGGCACAGGGTCGGCAGGGATCACCCGCGTCATGACCACGGCGTCCCTGGCCTTGGCCGCAGCAGCGGCTTCTGCCAAAGCCGCTTGGGCCTCCTCGCGAGCATAGATAAGAGTCACTAGCTCACCACGATCCGCGCCTAAATTGAAACCGCTGTCGTCTAAGATAGTAGCTAGCTGAGGATCGGTGAAAGCGTTCAAAATCTTAAAGGAGGGGGGGTTACCTGAGATCTCCATGTTCTTATCCGCCAGATGAAGTTGCGCACTCTCTAGGGAAGAAAGGTCGCCCAGCGCCGCCTTGGCCCGAGCACTGGGGGCACGCTGAGGGACCGGGGAAGCCCGGGAGCGCCGCACCTTGGCCACCGTGCCCGCAGAGCCCAGCGCCGCCTGGAGATCCACCACGGCCGGCGCCACAGGAGACAGGAGCGCCAGCATGGCAAGCTGAGCAGAAGGCTTCCGCCCGACCGACTTCTTAGGGGCACGCCCGGATCCCCCCGAGCTACGACGGCTAGACACACTACAAGAAATATGTCAACTTGTCACCACCACTAGTGGTCACTGAAAGGTCACACATTTCCATTTACGACCTTTTTGTGACCAAAAACAGAAGGTCAAAAGCTGGCCGTCGTAAACTGACTATAGCGGCCTTTCTTCTGGAATGGTCAAAGACGTTTACGACCAAAATATTCCTACTGTGGCATTTTGGTCACTAGCAACCTCCCCAAGCCACGTAGGCATCCAGCGTGGCAAGATGATGTGGCACAAGATTCAGCCCGGTCCAATTCGGTTTTCTACATGGGCCGAGCCCATTAATTCGGCCTTTTTATTGTTTTTTTCATGTGAATTTTTGGTCGGCTACATGGGCCACGCCCTACAATTCGGCCTTTTAATTTTCTAGGCCATGGCCCTTTTGCAAACCATTTCATTAGGCCTTTTTGTAAGGTTTTACAGAAATGCACAATATTCCAGCCCACTATTATTTGGGCTGTAGCATTTTTGATCCAGTAGACCATTTGGTCTTTTTATTATTCCCTGATTTCCAGTTTACACATTTGAACAGCAAACACTCAATAATTCTCTCAATTAAATGATTAAATTCAGAAATCATTCATCCAAATACACACAACAGCACATACAAGTCCGCCCGTCCAACCTCAACTAAAACAAGCAAAAACAGATACACATGAACTAAAGTTGTGGTGCGCTTCCATCACAGCAGCAGCAACCTAAGCGACATTAGATCACCAAAAACAAACAATGCCATCAACATGAGGTGGTAATCCAACTTCAACACTTTGTGAGGAGCAGTGCCACCAGGAGGATGCCGATCGCCTCTGGTACCTGGCCACAGGTCACATCAGAAATATTCAGAAATCAGTTGAACATAATTGACTACAAAAGAAATCAGAATTGAACAGAATTGTCATGCTTATCTACTTTCAGGAAAGTTAATACATATTTCCATGCTTGTCTATCAAAGAAATTGTATCAACTTAACACTTAGTCATGCATAAGTGTTTCACATCAAAAACATACAGCAGTGCAGACTCAAAATTGTATCAACTTAACACTTAGTCATGCATAAGCGTTTCACATCAAAAACATACAAAATTTGGAGTAGGAAACTAAATCTCTAAATACTCCAGCTGCAAATACTGCTAACACTAATAGGCCAGTAGCAAATACTGTATTTTTGGAGTTTTAACAAATGTTCAGTAATTTATGGAGTACAGCAGCAACATCATGTTAAGAAAGTGAGCTAAATCATCACATTTTCAACTCTAAAGGTGCGGCAGGTCCTAACCCTATCATAGGCATACGCGCAAACAGGTGCATGACAGTGTTAAGTTTTATACAAGGATGTGGCTTATTGAAACTGAAAGTCCAAGTAAAAGTCGTCAAGAGCAAAAATAATGACATGTTTAGTCCCAGGTTTGTGAACTACGCAGCAATTCTTTTAAACTTGTAATACGGAGGCTGAGTTAGTATGCAGAATGTCTGTAAGCTACAACATGGCCCATCCAAGCACAGCCCAACCCGTCAGCTACAAAGAGCATGAAATAAAAACAAAATACCATACTTAATTGGAGCTTTATTTTTTTGTTCTTACACGGGCCGCTAATAAATAAATAGTTAGAAAAGCGTCTGAATGGAATCGAGGCTCTGTTTCAGGTAGCAAAGTGGCAAGCAATCTATTTGTGCAGCAGCAATTCTAGGCTTCACTCTGCTCATGATCTACTAATTACTTCTAGCATAAAAAACACTTCTGGCCTAGTAAGCAACAGTATAGCATGCACTTATTAAATTCTTAAGAGTAGCACATGCATTGTCTATTAAGGGAATCATCTGTTACAATTTGTGTTAAAATCTCCTAGGAGTTCAAAGGCTGGAAACAATCTACTATGGAGAAGTGAAGGACCCCAAGTACCTTAAGAGTAGCACATGCATTGTACAACTCTTCTTTACGAGTATCTCTAAAACCATCAGCGTTACCTGTAAAAGTGGTAGTCATCACATGGAAAAATTAGCCAAGCACAGCTCTAATATGGAAAGAAGCACTTCTGTATTTCTATTATATATGCTAGAGAAACTGATTTCTAGTGTTAAAACGTGCAGCTCTGTATACATAATTTTGGTAAGCTAGGCAGAAGCTTAAATATTCAGTGTACAGAAATAGTCATGTGTATGCATATGTAAATCAATATGTCAAATTTATGGCCAACTAGAGATTCATGTATACAATTTGCTAGAGAAGAAAATAACAAGTCAGTTTGTAGCTAGCCTACCAGCAGTTTAACAACACTAATAGATTTGCATTTGATGCCGCCACTTAATTTCAGGACATGACAAGACAAAAAGCATGGCATCAACACGAGCATCAATAGCATACTAACACCTAAATTGATACTAAATTAATGGAGTCCCATCCATCCATGAGAAAAGAAAGTGCCTTTGGTTGATAAAGAGAAGAGAAGACTACCTCTTGCTGGGATCAAACCAGAGGATACCAGCGCATCCACCCATGAGCAGGTTGTGTGGCTCGAGGTCATGGTCCCGGACACCGTGTTCATGGCAGAAAGCAACGCCATTGCAGAGCTGGTACATCATGATCTACATGCACAATATCACCAAGTTCACCAACAACGAATCAGTCAACGAAGTCATTGAAGCTGTCCAGAATCACTTTCAGCTATCATGCATGCCTAGAAGATAACAATACATGTGTGTTCATCATCTATGCAACAACTCACTCTAGGAAGCTGACTTTGAACGCGGCGACGGAGCCTGTCTTGGGCCTGTTGAACCCCTCCCTGCCTTTCGCGCGCACCCTCTCTTGTATCTGCACAGCAAGCACACAAAGCTCTACAATTTCAGCACAGCAGACGCACTGCACTTTGAGGCCCCAAGAATCAAGACCCCGGTAATTTATTATTACAGAAAAACGCACCCTCTGCTTCATGAGCTCCAGGTTGCCGATGCTGTCGCCAAGGATGGCGCGCATCTCCTCGTCGTCCCTGCAAGCGTTCTCCAGGACCCTAAACCACCACAGCAACAACCAGTGAGCTAGCTAGTTAACTGAGCAGAGAGGGAAGTAGTTACACAGGACATTATTATTCTTAAGTGAATTAAACAAGTCCACCCATCCCAAATCCTGCAGCTATGGCTACATTTGCTAGTATTTTGCTCCTTGGTTAAACTATGTGCCGCTACTAGAGATTACATCGGGGATGCAGGAGACAATCTGATGCGTTCGATACATGGCCTTGGATGCAACTAGCAAACTAGAGTACGAAAGGCAGTGCTGTCGAGTAAAGCATAGTACTTATGTGAAATGCACTGAAGCTGAAACAAGATAGGGATATATACCTGCGGCAACATCGTGGCTGGCCGCAGATTGGCGAACACGCTGAGCCCGGCACGGATGTTGAGCAGCCCGGTCTCAGGCTTGAGATGCTTCTCACTGCTGTCCCACTTATACCTGCAAGCGCAGCATCAGCGTCCATTTACTGAAACTGAAAGTCACAGATGCACATCACAACTTCTGAACTAATTACTATTGCTAGGTCGTTTCCACTCACCCTCCTATCATGCCGAGCAGGATGGCGTAGGAGGCCCGCGCTGCCGCGAGCGTCTCGTCGTGAAGCAGACGTAGTCATGGTTGTAGGAGATGTGGAGCAGGTCCGCTGCAGAGGTGCAGGGGTGGTCTGCGGGGCGACGACGCGGACGAACTGCAGCGGCGGCAGGAGCTCGTGAAGAGGCCATCCATGGCGGGGCTGTTGTAGATGTACCTGAGAGAGAGGGAAGATGCGTGAGGGAGAGAGAGAGAGACAGAGGAAAGGAGAAGGACGGGACGGGTGTAGGTCTCGTCCGCGCGTCGCCGGCGGAGAGGGCCACCGCCTCCATGGCCGGTGACGGGTGTAGGTCTGCTGGGCACCGTCGAATCCTGCCTTAGGTCGCCGGGATTGGGCGCCGGAGGCGGCGGTGGGAAGTTGGATCTGGGAGTGGGAAGAGGGGAGAGGATCTGAGGTGGGGAGGGGAGGTGTGGCGGAGGTGGGTGGCGGCGAGGGGACTGGTCGGTGGCGAAGGTGGGTGGCGGCGAGGGGATGGGTGGAAGAGGTGGAAGGGGATCGGCGGTGTTGGGCGGAATCGATGGGGGCGGCGGCGCACGAAGGATAGCGCGGCTAGGGTTTGGACGAGAGCTGCACCGATTCGGGAGGGGGATGAGAGGGATGAGGGGTAGAGGGGGTGGGGGAAGAGGGCTGCCGTCAGATCCAGGCCTATCCAATGGTGGTCGGGCATGATCCGCGTGAGGTGCTCGTGGACCAATCAGAATGCAATAAAGGCCTTGATGATTTTATGACCATATAAATAGGCCGTAAATGATTAAAAATAAGTTCTTTTGCAGGAGAAAAGCATTTTTCGTTGTTGAAGTATAAAAAATAGTTTTGTTGTGACGAACCTACCAACTCTATGTATTAGACCAAATTGTATGTATAATTGACCAAATGATTTTATGTAAAATGCTTTTGATCCACGAAAAATTCATTTTCCATTTTTTCGAGTGCCCAAAATGAGTTTTTTTTGTGAAGGACCTATCATATATTTGTTGTAAAATTAGACCTAATCAATTTTATAAAATACTAGGCCATATATAATGCACAATTGACAAAATGGTTGGGTGTCAAAAATTTTGATCCACCTCTGGTGAAAAAGACAAATTCCCGTCGATTCAGTTGGAAGCGGGTCAAATTTGAACTGCAGGTGCCTCATAGTTTGCTCTTTATTTTTTCCAAAAATCATTTCTAGGTAAATAAGTATCTATTTAATCAGAGAAACACCAAAAAAATTCCAAGATTCAACCACTAGCTAGGACCGGTCATTCCCGGCGTTTTGACCGCATTTTGAAACGGGCATGAAAAATTCAAAAAAAATCAAAAAATTGGAAAACCTCCGCATTGTGTCATTATATGTGACCAAGTTTCCAGGAAAAATAACAAACTTGTAATACGGCAATTATTTTAAAAAGTGTTCTCAGCAATGAGCAATCATCTCTGAAGATTCATGGCTTTCAAGCCAAATGATCAATCTTATGGCCACATTCGTGGCATAGTTTGTTCAAATGATCTCATATTGTGCACAAGGGTGCATATTGGAATGGCAAACAATGTTGCCTAAGGAAATTTTCATTTTTTTGGATGAAAAAACCATTTTTCATTTTTCGAGTGCCCAAAAGGAGGTTTTTTGTGAAGGAACTACCAAATAATTGTTACAAAATTGGACCAAATCAATTTTCTAAAATACTAGGACATATTTAATGCATAATTGACAAAATGGTTGGGTGCAAAAAGTTTTTATCCACCTCTCATGAAAAAGACAAATTTCCGCCGATTCAGCTGGAAGCGGGTCAAATTTGAACTGCAGCTGCCTCATAGTTGGCTATTTATTTTTTCCAAAAATCGTTTCTAGGTACATAAGTATCTATTTAATCAGAGAAACATCAAAAAAATTCCAAGATTCAACCACTAGCTAGGAACGGTCAAGCCCGCCGTTTTGACCGCATTTTGAAACAGGCATAAAAAATTCAAAAAAAATCAAAAAATTGGAAAACCTTCGCATTGTGCCATTATATGTGACCAAGTTCCCAGGAAAAATAACAAACTTGCAATACGGCAATTATTTTAAAAGTGTTCTCAGAAATGAGCTATCATCTCTGAAGATTCATGGCTTTCAAGCCAAATGATCAATCTTATGGCCACATTCGTGGCATAGTTTGTTCAAATGATCTCATATTGTGCACAAGGGTGCATATTGGAATGCAAACAATGTTGCCTAAGGAAGTTTTCATATTCTTTTTGGACGAAAAAACCATTTTTCATTTTTCGAGTGCCCAAAAGGAGGTTTTTTTGTGAAGGAACTACCAAATAATTGTTACAAAATTGGACCAAATCAATTTTCTAAAATACTAGGACATATTTAATGCATAATTGACAAAATGGTTGGGTGCAAAAAGTTTTTATCCACCTCTCGTGAAAAAGACAAATTTCCGCCGATTCAGTTGGAAGTGGGTCAAATTTGAACTGCAGCTGCCTCATAGTTTGCTATTTATTTTTTCCAAAAATCATTTCTAGGTACATAAGTATCTATTAAATCAGAGAAAAACACCAAAAAAATTCCAAGATTCAACCACTAGCTAGGAACGGTCAAGCCCGCCGTTTTGACCGCATTTTGAAACAGGCATAAAAAATCAAAAAATTGGAAAACCTTCGCATTGTGTCATTATATGTGACCAAGTTCCCAGGAAAAATAACAAACTTGCAATACGGTAATTATTTTAAAAAAGTGTTCTCAGAAATGAGCTATCATCTCTGAAGATTCATGGCTTTCAAGCCAAATGATCAATCTTGTGGCCACATTCGTGGCATAGTTTGTTCAAATGATCTCATATTGTGCACAAGGGTGCATATTGGAATGGCAAACAATGTTGCCTAAGGAAGTTTTCATTTTTTTGGGACGAAAAAACCATTTTTCATTTTTCGAGTGCCCAAAAGGAGGTTTTTTTGTGAAGGAACTACCAAATAATTGTTACAAAATTTGACCAAATCAATTTTCTAAAATACTAGGACATATTTAATGCATAATTGACAAAATGGTTGGGTGCAAAAAGTTTTTATCCACCTCTCGTGAAAAAGACAAATTTCCGCCGATTCAGTTGGAAGCGGGTCAAATTTGAACTGCAGTTGCCTCATAGTTTGCTATTTATTTTTTCGAAAAATCATTTCTAGGTACATAAGTATCTATTTAATCAGAGAAACACCAAAAAAATTCCAAGATTCAACCACTAGCTAGGAACGGTCAAGCCCGCCGTTTTGACCGCATTTTGAAACGGGCATAAAAGATTCAAAAAAAATCAAAAAATTTGGAAAACTTCACATTGTGTCATTATATGTGGCCAAGTTCCCAAGAAAAATAACAAACTTGTAATACGGTAATTATTTTAAAAAAGTGTTCTCAGAAATGAGCTATCATGCGTGAAGATTCATGGCTTTCAAGCCAAATGATCAATCTTATGGCCACATTCATGGCATAGTTTGTTCAAATGATCTCATATTGTGCACAAGGGTGCATATTGGAATGGCAAACAATGTTGCATAAGGAAGTTTTCATTTTCGTTGGACGGAAAAACCATTTTCTATTTTTCGAGTGCCCGAAAGGAGGTTTTCTTGTGAAGGAACTACCAAATAATTGTTGCAAAATTGGACCAAATAATTTTTATAAAATACTAGGGCATATTTAATGCACAATTGACAAAATGGTCTGGTGTAAAAAAAATTGATCCACCTCTCGTGAAAAAGACAAATTTCTGCCGATTCAGGTGGAAGCGGGTCAAATTTGAACTGCAGCTGCCTCATAGTTTGCTATTTATTTTTTCCAAAAATCATTTCTAGTTACATAAGGACCTATTTAATCATAAATACATGGTTTGGTGGCGATACGTCGAGGTTTGGGCGGTGGCCGAGGGCCCCAACTCTAGAGCGCGTAAACTCGCATGCCCGCCGCGTGGTCACCGCGTGACCGTGGCGTTGCCATGTGTTCTGGGCGGCCTAGGCATGTCTAGTGGGTTGGGCACTCCCCAGGTTGGTGCTAGGAAGAAAATTACAACATCAGATTCTCACGAGGAGACCAATCAATGCTCAAACATGAATTAGCAGCCAAGTGTTTGATTAGCGGTACGGGAAATGTACATGGCTAATGGGCGTGAGTTTTGGCCAAGTGTTACTAAGAAGACCGTCTTCACAAATTTTCAGCTCAAAAGGAGGAGCCTAGGTGGTACTTGCTTTGCAAACCACCACACTGGACATAAATACGAATGTTGAAGCTCGGCTCAAAATAATGAATGGATTGAGCTGGCATTTGGTGGAGGATGGTTATTTGGGCATAGGAAAGCACTGTAGAAAATGGATACCATTTGGACATGCCAAAGTGGTACTTCCTTCACAAAGTGCTGCTCTGAACAGAATAGGAAAATGAATATTTTTGAATTAGTTTTGAACTAGGCAAGGAAGGTTTTTACATATTTGACGAAGATATGACCCAAAGAATTTATGACATTTTTTTGGGAATTTTGGGAATGACAGAAATATAGGTTGCTTCACAACCTAGGGCAAAAACTGCCACATGGACATGACACATAGGCAAAACTGATGAGGTGGCGCCTAGTCATAGCAACCCACCACAATTTACAAGGCTATGACCATCTATATTGGTCGTTAACAACTAGAAATAAGGCAGTAGACTAGCGCTGTTTGCTTTATGACCTTTTCGTGTGAGGAAATTACGACCTTTCTGACCAAAATGGTCGCAATGGTTTAGGGTTTGGAGCCCCCCGAACAGCTTTTGACCAATTGGTCTGAAATGGTCATAAATTTATGACCAATTCTTCGAGGGTCACTGACAGAAGGTCATAAGTTGACATATTTCTTGTAGTGACAGAGGGGTGACAACAGCTGGCTCGTTGAGCACCACACCCGAGTCCGGCCCAAGCAAGCAAGGGGAGGCTTGACCACTAGCCACATCGAGACGGCCAGCAACAGACAGCGGCGCCGAGCCCACCAAGTTGAAAGCCCCCACTAAGGCACGGGACGGGGGCGGGCTACTCCCAGCCGTGTCCGCAATCGCCAGAGTCCCAGGCATCGCGTGTTCCTTCCCATCGTCGAGCGCCAGTTCTTGAATGCCCAGCTGGTTCCAAGTGTCTGTGTCAGTAGACGTGTCTGGAAGACTGTCCTCAGGCTCATCATCCTGGCCGGCCATGTCAACGTCCATAGCGCGGCCCGAGCCATCGATGGGTTGCCCGCCCTTGGCCCCATGGTTTTGCCCCTGCGGACCCGCAATCCCACCGGTCCCCGGACTAGGCGGGCCACCACTCTTGTCACCCGGGTGAGAGGGGTTGTTGTTGGGGCCGGGCGCCGCCGGCCCGTCACCAGGACGCACAGGAAGCTTCTTCACCTCCACCCGGATGCCGTATCCCTCATGGTTGAACCAGACTTGAACAAAACCGTTCATCTTGTCAGGGGCTCGAACACCGAACTTCATCCTCACCGGTCCCACCCGGATAAGGGAAAGATCATCCACCACAATTGGCCTACCCAGCATCTTGAGCCCCTCCATCAGACGGTCAGCACGGTGGTGCTTCTTGGGAATGCCATGGAGGCGGAGCCACACCTCAGGCATGGAGAGGGGGATAATCGTCTCCTGGATCGAGTCGCGCACCAGAACTGTAATGTCGTGGATGGAAAGGAAAAGCTTGCCACTTGACTTGGCCATGTGCAGCAAATCAGCAGAAGGAAACACAACCGCAAAGTCGTTGTCACCCACCTGCTCAATCTGCCAGTCCCAATCACCAGCCACCATGTGTTTTAGTTCCTGTTTGAGCACGCACAGCGAAAGCCTCCCCAGCTCCGCTGAAAGGATGGCACCATTGGCAACCTTAGTGACCTCACCCACAGCCAACAAGTCGTCTTCAAACTCCATGCAAAAGAAACCCTCACCCGGAATGGCACTGCCCATGATCTGGAGAAGTGGTTGTTTGCCCCGAGAAGGACAATAGGCCGAGGCGTGGCCCTCCTGCTTGCAGATCACACAGAGAGGGAGGAAAGTGCACTTGACCTGGAAGTGCCCGGTCCTGCCACACTTAAAACACTCCCCGCCCTCCTCCTCGACCGGAATGGGGGCAGCCGCCGAGCCCCGCGGCGCATCGACCGTGACCACCGTGAGCGGAGCAGCCACAGCCCGAGGCTTCTTTGCCAGCGGGTCCCCATGGCCGTCGCTGCAAGGGGGGAGGTCCTGCGACTTGCGTTCCAGCTCGCGACGCCGCGCGCCATGCTTTCGCTTCTTCTTCTGCTCTTGATGACCCCACCAGGGTGGAGGAGGACCCCAATCCCCCTCACGCCCTTGGAAGCCAAATCCGGAATCTTGCCCCTGGAAACCACCATGGTCGCGCCCAGATCCACCGCCCTGACCGTGGGAAGAACCACCGCCGCCATCCGCACGCCCCGCCGCCTTGGCCCGCAGACCGCACTTCGCCTGCTCCCGGAGTGCCTTTTCGCGCCGCCATTCCTCCTCAGAGCGCGGGGGCTCCATCGGACGCTTGTCAGCACGACGGTCGCCCCATGGCCGTCGCCTCGGCGAAGGACAGAGAGAGAGGGGGAGGGGAAGGGATGGGGATTAGAGATCTGGCGGAGAAACGATGGCGCCGCACCTCACTGAGACGGGCCGGAAACCCTAGCGAGGGGTCGCGGCACCCCCTGCGCAGCCATAAATAGCGATGGCCAGCAGGCTCCCGCCCCCCCCCCCAGGTCGGGCCGATCCAGCGGGCCGATCGATCCAGGCCCAGCGCAAGGGCCCACACAGAGGGGCCCGGCAGCCAACGGGCCCAGCAAGGCCGTCCCAGGCCCAGAGACCCTCGGCAGGCCCAGGGGAGAGGCAGACGACGCCAACCCTAGCACTGCACCCCCCTCCGTCGCCCGCTCCGCCTCCGGCGCTGTCGGGGCCAAGACAGGGAGAGCAGGCCACTCCTCCGGCGACGCCGGAGCCACCGCGGGCCCCGAACACCTAGGGGATCGCAGTTGAGCGGAACAAGCCCCCAGAGCGCGCGAGACTTGCGCCTCCGGCCTCCAGCAATGGACCGCCGTCGCCCGCGAGCCCCCACCGCCCGGCGCAAAACGACGGCGCCGGTCACCCCGACCAGCCTCGGCACGAGTCGCCGCTAACACGAAATCGCCCAGCGTCGCCCCCGCCGGGGGAGGGGCAAACCGCGGAGAGGAACCCCCATCCTCGACGTCAGACTCGTCCCCCGACAGAGCCCAGAACCGACCGCCGCAACCCGCACGGCCGTCCCCAGGAGAGCACGCCGGGGCGGCAGGTGGCGGGGCGCCACAGGGACCCCGCCGCACCAGAACCCAGGTCGACGCCGCGCCGGAGGCGCGCGGGGAGACGGAGTCGCCGCCCGTGTCACCACGGGGCGCCTCCAACGGAACACTCGATTCAAAATCCATCTCCCGCATCCCTCGAAGCACTTTCCACACAAAGTGTTTAACCTTCCCTGGTAGCCTGAGACCCCATACTTTCTTCCATGAATCACATTCTTGATGGCTGCCCGTCCTCTATCCGAAGTGGTGTTGCCTTTTGGTTTGGGAAATTATGAGGGAAAAAACTCCTAAGTACTCCTCCGTTCGTAAATATAAGATGTTTTTAATATTGTAATATGGACTCCATAGAAATAAATGAATAAACAGACTAAAACGTGCCTATATATCTGTTTCAGAAAAAGGTAGAACATCTTACGTTTGTGAGCCAAAGGAGTATAAGGTCCTACCACGGACGAGACAATGTGCCACTTGGGAAGGTGTATGCCAAGCATGAGAAAATATGCAACCCACAATATACTTGACAATCAGAGTCTTGGCTCACTGGTTAGGCATGCGGTTGTGTAGCCTGACCATCCAGATTCAATTCCTAAAATTTAATTTACAGGTGATGCACAACGGGTTTTCGTTAGTTATTGAGGGTCGAGCTTCATGTGTGGCTTATACAAAAAAAATTGAGGACCAGACTTGATGTGTGGCGTGACTACACGTCAAGATAAAACTTGGTACTCATACTAGTGCATGAGCAACATGGCAATGGTTATCCGCTACCCACAAACCTGACGGGTAAAAACCCTATTAGGATAAGGGTTTTGGAAAGTTAAATACCCATGGGTTTGTAAATGTGAAAAATGTACACAACAAGTAAGATGGGTTGTTTTTGGTGTTTGGTGCTTGTGAGTTGTCGTTTCTGCGCTAGTTTTCCTCTCATTAGTCCTGGCGCTTGTGCAAGTCTCCTCGAGAAGCAGCTGGCTTATCACTCTTTTCTGGTAGTTTGTCCTAGCTTGGTGGTAGTTTGTTAGTATGGTGTTTCTATTTTCTTTTTTCTGTAATGCCAACACACCATATGTTTTTTATAATGAAAATCGGAGGGGTGGCCCTTCTTGCATAAAAAATGGGTAAGCTGGGTAAGGAAAGACAATACACATATACCGTGTACCCGCCTACCCACATATTAGTACATCTTACAGGTAGGTCCCCTATGTCATTCACTAAAAAAATTGGAAAACCCTAGCCTAACCCAACCACAGTCTGTACACAAAATCCCCTCCCCTCACCTACCCATCGCTCCATCACACTCACAGAACACAAACCCCATCTCTCCATCCTGCCTCGGCTGAAATTCTAAATAGACATGATGAAATGTTGTGTTTTACATATTAATACTAAAATTATACATGGTAAAATGTGAATTGAAAGGTGACTGAAATGGGTATTTTTTTCCCACGGGTATTACTTACACTCGACTGGGTACGGGTACGTGAACAATATGAAAACCTGAGGTGTGGGTACGGTATGGGTTTGGGTGCAAAATATTGGGACGTATACTAGTTTGGGCGAGCATTACCAGCACCTAAACCCTACAGATGCCATGTTGATGTGCATCCCTAATTGATGCAGAGGCCGGGAAGCGAAATTCTTTCCCAAAATTTTAGAGGATCAAGCTTGGTGTGTGGTGAGAGCACTCATTAAAAAATAAAATTTTGGTACTGATAAACAAAATTCTTTGAGGCCCATGCTTGATGTGTGGTGGGGCTACACAAGATAAAAAATCTTGACACTCATATTTAAAAAGGCTAAGTGCATCTTTAGTTGGTGCAGAGGTAGGGAGAGAAGTGAAAGTCTCTCCCAAATTTTAAGCAAACAAAGTCTTGTCTCAGTAGTTAAACTTGCAGTTGTGCAGCCTGACCATCCTAGTTCAATTTCTAGAATTGGCATGTGACGAGCGGGGGTTTCCCCCATTTATTGATGATCAAGATTGATGAGTGGTGTGACCACTCGTCAAGATAAAACTTGGTACTCCAAAAAAATCTTTGAGGACCAGACTTGATGTATGGTGCGACTACACTTTAAGATAAAAATTGATCATCGCGTGTGAAAAACATGTTTCCATATGCACATACATACGTGTGAAAAAACATGATCATCGCGCATTTGAAAAATATAAGCACAAAAAACATGACCGTTAAGAAAAGCCTATGTATTTGTCAAAAAGACATCACATATTTTTATAAATCCATGCAGTGAAATACGGAGTATATGTTGGTGAACCATGGAAAAAATGTCTGAAGAAAAAGAAAAACATAGATCAGGAAAAGTAAAGAAAGAAGTTAAAGATTTAAAGAAAGGAAATGAGAAAATAAAAGAAATCATTGGAAAAATAAAAAATGAACAGAACAAAAAACCCGGCTAGAACCTATCAATTGATTAAAAAAACAAGCACGCCATGCTGCTACAAAACCAACAGTCCTGGTACAACCCATTGGCCCAACAAGCCCTTATCCATTGGCCTTCTCGCGCACACATGAATCATCAGCTATTAAAAAGGACTCAAGTCATGCACGGATCTTGGTGCACCAATCAAGTGGCTGTAGCTATAGAGGTGACTGAAGCTTAGCTAATTCTTAGTAGACTGAGAATTAGCAAGTCTGATAATGAATAATTTAATCTGACACTATTAGGGAAAAGTAATGAATACAGTTCAACCGTGACTAGAATTATTACTATTACTCTCTATCTCTCCCTCTGTGTGTGTGTGTGTGTGTGTGTGTGTGTAAAATCTATGAATCTTTTATACAAGTTTCGGTACACAACTGGGTCACATCGGCTCATAGAATGTATACACCAAAATAGTAATAGTAATCAAGCACAAAACAGAACCAATTGATTAATTTAATGGCTAAACAATGAGAAATTCTGATAAATTTGAGAAAATGATGATGGCTACCTCCAATGATCATCTACAACATGGCATCAGGCATCAGTTACAAGGCTCCAGAACAAGAAACTGAACTGTGGATGGAACCTTCGGCCTGATGTAAGTTTGGATAGCCACAAGTGCTCTACGGGATTTAAGAATATTTTCCCTTCGCGTACCAAAGTAGAAGATTTCCCTTGGCCTATCTCGGGTGTCCAATATAAGCGACTCGAGCGAGGTTGCGATGTGAACGATATGGCATGCCAGCTCAATCAAGCTCTTCGTGGAGTAGAAGCCGTCGATCCTCACGTTCTTGAGCTTGCCATGGTTGTGTCCAGGCATCTCCCTTGGCTCCGAGAGATCCGTGGAAGCTGAGACATGCTCCATGCGTGGTTCCCATACCTAAAGAGATGAGATAATTATCTTTGATTAACGACACTAGACACTATTATATGTTTGTAGTATGAAACGTAACTTACATCCAAGATGAAGGTCTCCAAGGAAGGGGAAGCGCCCAAGAAAGATGCCAGAGAGAGATAATCATAGCTTAGGGAAAAGGTCCCTCTCCTGAGAATTATATTCAAATACTTGAGGTGGAGAAATTTGCTGGACATTGGTGCGTCAACCATCTGCATAAACATATACTATATGATTAATATCATTATATTCACACGCATATGGCTAGTCTATAGTCACCGGCCTCTAGTTTTAGAGCATACCTCGGATGAATATATGAGAAGGGATTGAAGGTTTGGCATGCTTGATGCAAGCTTAGCACGAATATAACCAATAACGCCAGGACAATCCATGCATACACTCTTCATTTGAGATGATGCTAGATGTGACAGTTGTACCTGCAGGGATTTACATTCCACTAATGTAAAATGGGTGAGATTTGGAGCTTTGTTCTCTATGATTCGCAGGTTCTTGCAATATAACACCTCCAGGTAGTTGAGCCTCAGAAGAAGGCAAGGTATCGCCAAGCAACTTATTTTCTCGCAATGCCTGAGTTCCAATCGCTCCAAAGCAAAAGAACTAGAAAGAAGGGAACCTAACTCATCACCTGTAATGCGCACTTGGAGTAGACTTAATATTGTCAGGCTTCTCAAGCAACCAAGGCCAACTGTGGGACGAAAGGTACATTTTGAAAGGTGAAGACGTCGAAGCGAGGCTGCATTCCCATGTGATAGAATTAAGCATGGGAATTCGTACTTGTTATTTACTGAAGATAAATAGAGCCAAAGTTCCTCAAGTACTGGTGTAATTGCCATTTGAAGCCATTTGTCAAGATACGAACGGTCTTTGGCATTGTAATCTAGAGCTCCTAGAAGCTCCAGTGTCTTTATGCCAACGCCTGAGTGCTTCTCAAGAATATGGTCAACTTTGGTAGTAAAAGCTCTTGCATCAGCGTTTCGATTCACATGTCCATCCAAACCCAATGTTTCTTCACTGAAAGTGAGCTTGGGATAGCATCTCCAGGAGAATTTGAAGGCACGAGACACACAAGCAGCCCGGGCGGCATCTCGGAGTGGCATTAGGGAATGTATATGACACCAGATGTCCTACATGCACAAACAGGGAGAAAAGTGTAACATTAGAACTATGAAGGCATACACTTAGTTCTACTGGGAAAAGAACAACGATATAACTATATATTGAGTAACATTCCACCCCCGGTGTTTTTTTTTTTTGAAAAGGAGGAAAGACCCCCGGGCTCTGCATCAGAATGATGCATGTGGCCAACCCTAGGTGCTCTATGCATGATTGATAGTGTACATTTGTGGCAGGTATATTGAGCATTGCATTTAGAAGTCTTTCCTTGTCCCAAAATGGTTGTGGGTGTGCCGATTTAGCTGCAAAAACAAGAAGCCTAGAAAAAAATTCGAAGGTGAATTCAACTTTAGTGGTATAAGCAAAATATCCACTTGTTTATATTAAGAGTATATATGGTACATATACATTATCTTAATCTTTAGACACTGGAGTGAGTTGTATGAAACAGAACCAAAATTTGTACGTACTATTGATATCTGGCAGACATAAACATTCAAATTCTAACAGTAGCAAGAATGACCTCATATCTATCGAAGGCTGATTAATCTAAGAAGTATCATAAAAAGAAAATAAGTGCATAGTGTGGTTGTTCTGGATTGGACGATGTTGGCATGTGCTAGATAGGGTTTGGCCAGGTATAGACATCACGACACTGGGCCTAGAACAGCAATGGCAACAAAGGAAGCATTTGTGGAAGATAGCTCTAGGAAATCTACCGCAGACTTTTCGTGACAAGATAAGAGATACAAGAGTCATGATAGGCAGTTATTTGTTGGGCAGATAAATCTGCTTATGCAATTGGGAGAGATACAAGAGTCATGATTGGCAGTTATTTGTTGGAGAGATAAATATGCGTATGCAACTGGAACAAGCCAAAGAATATAAGAGTGTTTACATCACTACTATAATGATGTACTCCCTCCGTCCGTCCCATAATTTAAGACGTTTTTTGACATTAGTGTAGTGTCAAAAAACATCTTACATTATGAGACGGGGGGAGTAGGAGATTGCGGTTAAGAGATCGTGTCATATAACTGTCATGGTGAAAATTTTCTCGAGACATAAGCACTCCATTAGTAGTAGTAAAAAAAGAAATACCTCTGGAAGGTGTGGGCCGTGTGGCCCTGAATAGTCCTTTGCTGGACCACCCTGAGAACTTTCATCTTCTTGGCGGGGTGTGCGATTTATGTCAGTCCGTAAATCAACCGATCCATCTGCAACATAATCTTGTTGGCGGGGTGAGCCCTTCCTCTTACCCGGCGAAGCAACTGATCCGTGAGCAACCAAACCTTGTTGGCATGGCGAGCCTTTGCTTTTGTTTCGCGAAGCAATCGATCCACCTGTAAACCACACCATGGGTGGTAATGAACAGAACAGACAGTAATAGAAAATCGTAAAAGAAAAAGGAAAAAAACGCAAGCGCATGAGTTCAATCTGTTTCAGTTTCAGTTTTAACTTGACTGCAAGAAGGCCTGACAACTTTTTTCATCAGTTTATAAGCAAGCAGAAAAGACCGTAGCTAGGTGGGCTTGATCCAGATTCAGAACACTGACAACTGAAGACGACAATTTCGTTCTAGTAAATAACTATTGCAGTTGCATGCAGGATCCCTGGCATTGCTACGGGACGAACTGCAGTGCAGAAACAGGGGGAGGACGGAAAGAAAGAAAAAGGTTGGAGGGAGCTAGGGCTGGTTCTCACCACTGGCTCTGGCTGGCTCTTGCTGTTGCTGCATGGCCACGAGCCCCTTCGGCTCCGGCTCCGGCTCCGGGAACCCCATGACGCGCTCGGTTTCGTTTCGAACCCAGTCCCGATTCACTTTTCAAGCCAACAACAAGGGCAAGGGCGAGGCGGAGATAGAACCAGCGTCGGACTCCTCTGCTGCGGGCTTCTCGGCCCCTTTGACTTCTGCGCCTCTCCGCCCGATCCAAAGGTATGGAATGGACCATTAACGGGCCACACTATGTCTCGCTTATAGCGAGACCTAGCCACTTCTTTAAGGTTTTTTTTAGACAAACATGTTTAGGGGGTGTACCGAGAGCAACTAGTTGGTGAGCGTTTCTTCGCCACCACGTGTCACGCTCTGGGCGATCTCTCCGGATTTTATTTTATTTTTATTTTTTGCACGCATTTTCGGCTTTTTATATGGTTTTTTTACTTTTGGTTTTCCACCGGTCTTTCATATCTTTTGGACCGATTTAAAAAAAAACTTTTCTTTTTGCACGAAAAACATTTTTTTTCATCCCACGAGAGGCACGCTTTTGCTTTCGCGAGAGGCACGGCCGTGCCTCCTGCAAACAAAAAAAAACTTATTTTTTGTTTTGTTCCTTCCACGAGAGGCACAGTTTTGCTTTCGCGAGAGTCACAATTGTGCTTTCGCGAGATGCACGGCCGTGCCTCTCGGAAATGAAAAAAAAATGTGTTTTCTGTTTTTTTTTCTTTCACGAGAGGCACGGTTGTGCTTTCGCGACGTGCCTCTCAGAAACGAAAAAAAACGTGTTTTCTGTTTTTTTTTTCCTTTTGCGAGAGGCATGTTTGCGCTTTCGCGAGAGACATGGCCGTGCCTCTTTCAGAAAGGGAAAAAGCGTGCTCCCGGTTTGGCTTTCCCGTCCGGTTTTTTTGTTTGGTTTTTTTCATGGAAAAAAGATCATCAAAACCTATCAACATGATATCTAATTTTGAAGATCTCGACACGAGGAATTTAATGGTCTAATGGTGAAAACGGTTCGAGATTTGGCTGCACAGTTTAAGAGATAAAACATTTTGAATAAACATATGTAAAAATGGGAAAACTCACAGGTTGCGACAAGTGGCGAGTGCGCCACTTGTCGCAACATGAGAAGGTGGGGATGATCTTTGGAAAAAGTACTTCTCAATTAGTGATTTCGAGATATAGTGGAAGACCTAGACTACGCTCGTCAAGGATGCAACAGTTGGCAGGCCCAGTAGCAAAACGAGCATAGTTTCTCATTCGTTTCTTTCAATCTGTTGTTATCTTTTCGGTTTTCTTTGCAAGGTCTTTTTTCCATTTGTTTATATTTTTGAAAAATATTTGAAATACATATATTTCGAAAGTTAAAATTAATTACTCGCTCGTCCCAAAATAAGTGACTTGACTTTATTTTGGGATGGAGGGAGTATTTTTTAAATCATGAATTTTAATTTTCTAAACACAGTGTAAAAAAAATTAGTGTAATTCGAAAAAATATTGCTGATAGCATCCAACACTATTGTGCATTTATATTTAAAAAGAGAAACCATTTTTTACAAATGTATCTGTATAAGAAAATTTATGATGTGTGCGAAAACAAGTAGACAACAAAAATGAATTAGAAAAAATGTTAAACTTGTACTTGATAATTGTTAAAAAATATTGAAAGAAATAAGATATATAAAAAAAATATAATATGCATGAAAACAATAGACATCAAAACATTTATTCAAAAATATTAATCTTATATTTGAAAATGTTAAGCACTTATTAAAAAATAGATATATACCACAAATGTACAATGTGCACCGAAAAAAGTATACATAAAAAATATATGTTTCAAAAATGCTAGCTATTCATTTTAAAAATGTCAAACATGTATATAAAATATATTCTTGATGTATACAAAAATATTGAATGTATACTGGAAAATGTTAACATGTGTTAAACAAAAAAGAAATCAATGACAATCGACAAAAAACAAAGAAAATTAATGCAAAAGAATGTGAACAGTAAAACCTGAGAAGGAAACAAAGCAAACCGAGAAAAGGAACAGAGAAACAAAGAAAACCAATGCAAAAGAATGGAATAGTAAAACCCGGGAAGGAAACAAAGAAAACCGAGAAAAGGAACAAAGAAAAAAAAAGAAGGAAAGGGCAAAAAAAATAGTAGACCCCGGAAACAAACAAAGAAAAACGAAGGAAGAAAGAATAGACCAATAAAACCAAGAAAGAAACAAGAAAACCTGCTGGAAAAACAAAAAAAAACCGTGAAGAAACAAAAGAGAAGAGAAAAGAAAAGGCCAAACAAGTACGTCGACCGTACTAGCACTGTCAGGGCTCCGCCTCCTCCTCTTCCTCCTCCAAGAAAGAAAGTTAGGGTTCGTGCCTCTCGCCGGCACCGGCGCATGTCCGCCTCGTCTCCGGTGGCCCTAGGGCCATGGAGACGCGGTGGATCCTGGCAAGGGCCGGCTGGAGGGCTCCATTTTTAGTTGTTTTTTTCAATCTTGTTAGGGTTTGTGTCCTACTCAGGAAGGCGAGACGGCGGCGGCTCCCTGAAGATGGAATAAAGGTCTCCCCGCCTAGCCCCTATACCGGCGGTGCGTCTAGCATCATTGGTGGGCATGTGAAGGTGTGTCTCCGGCAGATCTATCTTTGGTGGATTTGCTCGGATCTCGTCGTTCTTCATCTACGTTCGTGTGTCTTCGGTTTGGATCCTTCCGATCTACGTTATTTTTCATCGGCGACGGTTGCTGTTCTGGGGTGCTGGTCCTATGGAGTCTTAGCACAACAACTTCCCGACTGTCTACTACAACAAGTTGTGCCCGGCTCCGGCGATGGAGGGGCAATGACGGCGGCGCGCCTTCGACTCGCTTCGGTGCTTGTAGTCGTCGCTAGGTGGTTTACGAATCTGAATGTAATTTTTATTTTTGATATTCGTTGTACTGTCATGATTGAAGATGAATAGATTAGAAGTTTTTCCGAAAAAAGTAGGTCGACCGGCGAGTGAGCAAGGCAAGCAACATGAGCTAATGGGCTGGCCCTATATGCCCGGGCTTCTGGCAAGACAAGAGCGATACTCGCTACGAGGGAGATATAGCTCTCGCGACCAAACTGTTTGGCTCCTTGATGCTTTCCGGTTCAGGCTGGGAGACTCGTTAGATTACATTCCACTATTGAGAAAACTAACCATTGACACAATCCTGATGCAAGAAATCGATTCGCTGTGATCATACTGTACTTTTTAACCTGCCTTGCGATATGTGTCATCACACTTGCCACAAGACATCAAAACAGCATCAAGCTATATATCTATCACCACGCCCTTACTTAGCGATGACACATGATAACACATTGCTCTAGTACAAACATAATGTATATCAGCAGCCTTTCTATACTTACAATCACCCCCAAAACAATTCACACGAAAATCGTCCGACCTCCTGCGTCCAAGCTTACCATCTCGTTGTCGGACCTGGTTTACGTCAATGACATAACCAACAGTGCCTCCGCGGCCCACTGATGCCCTACGTGGAAACAAAGGAGGCCTTGTCAGCTCCACATTTGTCGCCATAGGGGTTTCATTGGAGTGGCCAGAGACGCAAAGCGTTTCGTTGTCATCCTGATCCCAGAATACCTCCACCATGACTCCTCTTCGGTGCTCCTCCGTCTCGGTTCCAGGAATGCCCACAAAACGAGCCCTCTTTGGTATATGCATTCCCAACGTTCATGAAATCAGAGAGATGTTCACAATGGCGTAAATAAAGACTAGAGGGATCTCCACATATGCAAATTATCGACATTGGATGTCAGCTATCTGCATCTCAGAGAAGTTATCTTTCATGTCCATAGGTTTTTTATGTTCTTAGGATTAGTGAGGGCAAACCTGAATTGTTGCTCCGGACGATAGGTTTAGAGTCGCCAGTATCCCTTCGGTGGACAAGCTCTCCAACTCGGCTTGCTTTGCAATGTTCAGGAAGACTTCTTCAAGTGTTGTGAGACCAAGCTGAATATCTGATATCCCGAATTCCCTTTCTCTGTCTTGGAGTTCCCCGAAGAACCTCAATTGGTAAAAAGTACTATTGTGTCAAAAATTTAGCTAATGATGTGCATGGTGTCAAAATGTTTCCGTCAGAAGTGTTTTTTTCTCATGGGGGATGAAAAACGTTAAGAATGTCCTGCTTTCTTCTTTCGGGTCCACATCAAGCCTCTGTTTCAAGAACATTTGTTGTGTTTTACATCTCCACATAATAAGAGAAACAATTCCGAATGGTATTTAGTTTAAGGATGAGAGACATACTCCCTTGAAGAACCGTTTGATGGATTCTATGTTAGGATTAACTGGGGCCTATGCATCACCGTTGATGTTAGGGCTTTGTGCATGACCGGTTCCCAAGAAATTCACATTAGCGATATACTCAATTCCAAATTTCGACTTCAGCCTTATTGAAGTGCAGATACGCTGCAGTTCCCCCTTTGCCAAGATTGCAATTCGGTCACTTAAGATGTCAGCTTCCTCCATTGAGTGTGTGGTCAAGACAATAGCTCTTGCCTTCTTTGCCTCCTCGATGATGTCCCAGACATGCCTCCTTGTATACCGTTAAACGTATATGTGTGGCTCCTACAGCCTCCAAACCTAAATTGCATACCGTTAAACGTTGTGATTAATCAATAAAGTTGAGTGTGTTTGGACTCAAAAAAACAAACGAGGCGACCCAAGCTATGCATCGCAAAAATCACTGGTCAAGGGTTGTCTTTTGCAAAGGTCGCTCCCACCTTCTTAAGTTCTGACAAGTAACGAGTTTTCCTTTTTTTCATAGATTTATTTGTTTGAAATATTCTATCTCTTGAACTGTTCATCCAAATATTGAAGCGTTTTCACCTTTGGATTTCTCGTTTTTGAGATCTTCAAAATTAGATCTCATGTTAATAGGTTTCGACGAACTTTTTTTCCACGAAAAAACCAGAAACAAAAAGAAATTCCAAAAATTAAAATGGCAACCAAAATAAGAATACAAATACCGAAAGTAGCATGTTTTCCTCGATGGCTTTTATCTGTTTTCTTAGTTTTTCTTCCTTTTTTCCATTTCTTCGGGTTTTTTGTTTCTTTCTTACAGGTTTTTTCATTTCCTTTTTTGTTTTTTTGTCTTCTAACACATGTCTACATTTTTGTGCATATCGTACATATTTCGTACACATCAGGAACTTTTTTAATACACGGTTAAAATTTTCAAATAAATTATTCAGCATTTTCTCATATAAATTTTTTATCTCTATTTTTTCATACACGTATTACATTTTTATACACATTCTAAAAAATACGTACATCTTTTTTTTCTAATAGTATATGTTTTGATTTTTTTCAAATACACGTTGAAACATTTTTAAATGATACAAAACAATTTTAAAACTATGAGAGCATTTTTTACTTTGTATAAACATATTTTAAAGATTGAAAAGATAATTTTGAATGCGTGTTTTTCTGAAATGTAAAATACATTTTTAAATGGTCCGAAATTTATTTTTTTGGATTACACAATTTTTTAAACATTAAAAAAATGTCATATGAATATTTTTTCAAATGCCACTAACGTTTTTGATTGCTATCACCATTTTTAAAAGTTACACTAAAAAACATTTGCACTATGTTAACATTTTTTAATTCACGGTGAACATTTTGTAAAATATTAATTAAAATCACGTTTTTTGGAATATTTCTATTTTATAATATTTTCGAATATACAAACAAAATTTTAAATACAAACGTGCTAGGAAGGTATGGATGGGCCATTAACTGGTTGGTTCCTTGATGTTTTGTGGTGCAGGCTGGGAGGTTACCAGATCACCAGATACAATCCACTCTTGAGAAAAGTAACCATTGATACAATCCCGAAGCAAGAAATCAACTCGATGTAATAACATAATATACTTTTCAACCTACCCTACAATATGTGTCATCACACTTGCCACAAGATAAAAACGACATCATCTTCCATCTACTATTAATTACCAAGCCCTTAATTAACAATGGCAAACAGGATACCAGAATGCTCTAGTACAAACATAATGTACATTAGCAGCCTTTCTATACTTACAATCACCCTTGAGATAATTCACACGAAAATCAATCGACCTCCTGCGTTCAAGCTCATCATCTTGTTGTTGGGACCTGGTTTTCGTCAATGACGTACCCTACGGGGCCTCCGCGGCCGACCGACGCCCTGCGCGAAAGCGAAGGAGGCCTTGTCAGCTCCACGTTTGCCGGCACAAGAGTTGTTGGAAATATGCCCTAGAGGCAATAATAAAATGGTTATTATTATATTTTCTTGTTCATGATAATTGTCTATTGTTCATGCTATAATTGTGTTATCCGGAAATTGTAATACATGTGTGAATACATAGACCATAACATGTCCCTAGTGAGTCTCTAGTTGACTAGCTCGTTGATCAATAGATGGTTACGGTTTCCTGACCATGGACATTGGATGTCATTGATAACGGGAGAATGATGTGATGGACAAGACTCAATCCTAAGCATAGCACAAGATCGTGTAGTTCGTTTGCTAGAGCTTTTCTAATGTCAAGTATCATTTCCTTAGACCATGAGATCGTGTAACTCCCGGATACTGTAGGAGTGCTTTGAGTGTATCAACTGTCACAACGTAACTGGGTGGCTATAAAGGTATACTACAGGTATCTCCAAAAGTGTCTGTTGGGTTGACACAGATGAGACTGGGATTTGTCACTCCGTATGACGGAGAGGTATCTCTGGGCCCACTCGGTAATGCATCATCATAATGAGCTCAATGTGACCAAGTGGTTGGTCACGGGATAATGCATTACGGTACGAGTAAAGTGACTTGCCGGTAACGAGATTGAACGAGGTATTGGGATACCGACGATCGAATCTCGGGCAAGTAACGTACCGATTGACAAAGGGAGTTGTATACGGGATTGCTTGAATCCTTGACATCGTGGTTCATCCGATGAGATCATCGTGGAACATGTGGGATCCAACATGGGTATCCAGATCCCGCTGTTGGTTATTGGCCGGAGAGCTGTCTCGGTCATGTCTGCATGATTCCCGAACCCGTAGGGTCTACACACTTAAGGTTCAGTGAGGCTAGGGTTATTAGGAAGACTTGTAAGTGATTACTGAATGTTGTTCGGAGTCCCGGATGAGATCCCAGATGTCATGAGGAGTTCCGGAATGGTCCGGAGGTGAAGATTTATATATGGGAAATTGTCATACGGTCACCGGAAAAGTTCGGGGGCATATCGGTATTGTACCGGGGCCACCGGAGGGGTTCCGGGGGTCCACCGGGAGGGGCCACCTCTCTCGGAGGGCCTCATGGGCCTAGTGGGCAGGGAACCAGCCCCTGGAGGGTTGGGCGCATCCCCCTTGGGCCCATGCACCTAGGGTTGGGGGGGAACCCTAGAGGGAGCGCCCCCCTTGCTTGGGGGGCAAGCCCCCTCCCCTTGGCCGCCCCCCCCCTCTAGATCTCATCTAGAGGGGGCCGGCCCCCTTCCCCCTTCCCCCTTCCCCCTTCCCCTATAAATAGAGGGGCGAGAGGAGGGCTGCACACCACATCCAAGGCGCAACCCCTCCCCTCCCCAACACCTCTCCTCCTCCGTTAAGAACTTGGCGAAGCCCTGCCGGAGTACTGCCTCTCCACCACCACCACGCCGTCGTGCTGCTGTTGGAGCTCTCTTCCTCAACCTCTCCCTCCTCCTTGCCGGATCAAGGCGCGGGAGACGTCTCCGCTCCGTACGTGTGTTGAACGCAGAGGTGCCGTCCGTTCGGCGCTACGATCATCGGTGATTTGGATCACGACGAGTACGACTCCATCAACCCCGTTCTCTTAAACGCTTCCGCTCGCGATCTACAAGGGTATGTAGATGCACTCCTCTCTCTCGTTGCTAGATGACTCCATAGATTGATCTTGGTGATGCTTAGAATTTTTTTATTTTCTGCAATGATCCCCAACAGTGGCATCAGAGCTAGGTCTATGCGTAGTTTCTATGCACGAGTAGAACACAATTTTGTTGTGGCCGTAGATGTTGTCAATTTATGTGCCACTACTAGTCTTATCTTGTTTCGGTGGCATCGTGGGATGAAGCGGCCCGGACCGACCTTACACGTACGCTTACGTGAGACAGATTCCACCGACTGGCATGCACTAGTTGCATAAGGTGGCTAGTGGGTGTCTGCCTCTCCCACTTTAGTTGGATCAGATTCGATGAAAAGGGTCCTTATGAAGGGTAAATAGAAATTGGCATATCACGTTGTGGTTTTGGCGTAGGTAAGAAACGTTCTTGCTAGAACCCTGTTGCAGCCACGTAAAAACATGCAACAACAATTAGAGGACGTCTAACTTGTTTTTGCAGCATATGCCTTGTGATGTGATATGGCCAAAAGGATGTGATGAATGATATATATGTGATTATGAGATTGATCATGTTCTTGTAATAGGAATCACGACTTGCATGTCGATGAGTATGACAACCGGCAGGAGCCATAGGAGTTGTCTTAATTATTGTATGACCTGCGTGTCATTGAATAACGCCATGTAATTACTTTACTTTATTGCTAAACCATTAGCCATAGTAGTAGAAGTAATCGTTGGCGCGACAACTTCATGAAGACACAATGATGGAGATCATGATGATGGAGATCATGGTGTCATGGCGGTGACGATGATGATCATGGCGCCCTGAAGATGGAGATCAAAAGGAGCAAAATGATATTGTCCATATCATGTCACTATTTGATTGCATGTGATTTTTATCATGTTTTTGCATCTTATTTGCTTAGAACGACGGTAGTAAATAAGATGATCCCTCATAATAATTTCAAGAAAGTGTTTCCCCTAACTATACGCCGTTGCGAAAGTTCGTTGTTTCGAAGCACCACGTGATGATCGGGTGTGATAGATTCTAACGTTCACATACAACGGGTGTAAGCCAGATTTACACATGTAAAACACTTAGGTTGACTTGACGAGCCTAGCATGTACAGACATGGCCTCGGAACACAAGAGACCGAAAGGTCGAACATGAGTCGTATAGAAGATACAATCAACATGAAGATGTTCACCGATGATGACTTGTCCGTCTCACGTGATGATCGGACACGGCCTAGTTGACTCGGATCATGTACCACTTAGATGACTAGAGGGATGTCTATCTGAGTGGGAGTTCATTAAATAATTTGATTAGATGAACCTAATTATCATGAACTTAGTCTAAAAACCTTTTGCAAAATGTCTTGTAGATCAAATGGCCAACGCTCATGTCAACCTCAACTTCAACGCATTCCTGGAGAAAACCAAGCTGAAAGACGATGGTAGCAACTATACAGACTCGGTCCGGAACTTGAGGATCATCCTCATAGCTGCCAAGAAAGCATATGTCCTAGAAGCATCGCTAGGTGATGTACCCACCCCAGCGAACCAAGACATTATGAACGCTTGGCAGTCGCGTGTTGATGATTACTCCCTCGTTCAGTGTGACATGCTTTACAGCTTAGAACCGGGGCTCCAAAAGCGTTTTGAGCAACACGGAGCATATGAGATGTTCCAGGAGCTGAAAATGGTTTTCCAAGCTCATGCCCGGGTCGAGAGATATGAAGTCTCCGACAAGTTCTACAGTTGTAAGATGGAGGAAAATAGTTCTGTCAGCGAGCACATACTCAAAATGTCTAGGTTGCACAACCGCTTGTCCCAGCTAGACATTAACCTCCCGGATGAGGCAGTCATTGACAGAATCCTTCAGTCGCTCCCACCTAGCTACAAGAGCTTTGTGATGAACTACAATATGCAGGGGATGGTGAAAACTATTCCTGAGGTATTTTCAATGCTGAAATCAGCAGAGGTAGAAATAAAAAAGGAACATCAAGTGTTGATGGTCAATAAAACCACTAGTTTCAAGAAAGGCAAGGGTAAGAAGAACTTCAAGAAGGATGGCAAGGGAGTTGCCGCGCCCGGTAAACCAGTTGCCGGGAAGAAGCCAAAGCACGGACCCAAACCTGAGACTAAGTGCTTTTATTGCAAGGGGAACGGTCACTAGAAGCGGAACTGCCCCAAGTACTTAGCAGACAAGAAGGCCAGCAACACCAAAGGTATATATGATATACATGTTATTGATGTGTACCTTACCAGTACTCGTAGTAGCTCCTGGGTATTTGATACCGGTGCGGTTGCCCATATTTGTAACTCAAAATAGGAGCTGCGGAATAAGCCAAGACTGGCGAAGGACGAGGTGACGATGCGCGTCGGGAATGGTTCCAAGGTCGATGTGATCACCGTCGGCATGCTACCTCTACATTTACCTACGGGATTAGTTTTAAACCTCAATAATTGTTATTTAGTGCCAGCTTTGAGCATGAACATTGTATCTGGATCTCGTTTAATACGAGATGGCTACTCATTTAAATCCGAGAATAATGGTTGTTCTATTTATATGATAGATATGTTTTATGGTCATGCCCCGCTGGTCAATGGTTTATTCTTAATGAATCTCGAACGTGATGTTACACATATTCATATTGTGAATACCAAAAGATGTAAGATTGATAATGATAGTCCCACATATCTGTGGCACTGCCGCCTTGGTCACATTGGTGTCAAACGCATGAAGAAGCTCCATACGGATGGACTTTTGGAATATCTTGATTTTGAATCATTTGACACATGCGAACCATGCCTCATGGGCAAAATGACCAAGACTCCGTTCTCCGGAACAATGGAGCGAGCAACCAACTTATTGGAAATTATACATACTGATGTGTGCGGTCCAATGAGCGTTGAGGCTCGCGGTGGCTATCGTTATGTTCTCACCCTCACTGATGACTTAAGTAGATATGGGTATGTCTACTTAATGAAGCACAAGTCTGAGACCTTTGAAAAGTTCAAAGAATTTCAAAATGAGGTAGAAAATCAACGTGACAGAAAAATAAAGTTCTTATGATCAGATCATGGGGGAGAATATTTAAGTCACGAGTTTGGTACGCACTTAAGGAAATGTGGAATTGTTTCACAACTTACGCCGCCTGGAACACCTCAGCGTAACGGTGTGTCCGAACGTCGTAGTCGCACTCTATTGGATATGGTGTGGTCTATGATGTCACTTACCGATTTACCGCTATCATTTTGGGGATACGCTTTAGAGACAGCTACATTCACTTTAAATAGGGCACCGTCTAAATCCATTGAGACGACACCGTATGAATTATGGTTTGGAAAGAAACCTAAGCTGTCGTTTCTAAAAGTTTGGGGATGCGATGCTTATGTCAAGAAACTTCAACCTGAGAAGCTCGAACGCAAGTCGGAAAAATGCGTCTTCATAGGATACCCTAAGGAAACCATTGGGTATACCTTCTACCTCAGATCCGAAGGCAAGATTTTCGTTGCTAAGAACGGGTCCTTCCTGGAGAAAGAGTTTCTCTCGAAAGAAGTAAGTAGGAGGAAAGTGGAACTTGATGAAGTACTACCTCTTGAATCGGTGAGTAGCGAAACTCAGGAAGATGTTCCTGTGGTGCCTGCATCGACTGGAGAGGAAGTTAATGATGATGATCAAGGTACTTCGGATCAAGTTACTACTGAACTTCGTAGGTACACAAGGACACGTTCCACACCAGAATGGTATGGCAACCCTGTCCTGGAAATCATGTTGTTAGACAACGGTGAACCTTCGAACTATGAAGAAGCGATGGCGGGCCCAGATTCCAACAAATGGCTTGAAGCCATGCAATCCGAGATAGGATCCATGTATGAAAACAAAGTATGGACTTTGACAGACTTGCCCGATGATCGGCGAGCAATAGAAAACAAATGGATCTTTAAGAAGAAAACGGACGCGGATGGTAATGTTACCATCTATAAGGCTCGACTTGTCGCTAAGGGTTATCGACAAGTTCAAGGGGTTGACTACGATGAGACTTTCTCTCCCGTAGCGAAGCTGAAGTCCGTCCGAATCATGTTAGCAATTGCCGCATACTATGTTTATGAGATATGCCAAGTGGATGTCAAAACGGCATTCCTTAACGGCTATCTTAAGGAAGAATTGTATATGATGCAACCAGAAGGTTTTGTCGATCCTAAGAATGCTAACAAGGTATGCAAGCTCCAGCGATCCATCTATGGGTTGGTGCAAGCATCTCGGAGTTGGAACATTCGCTTTGATGAGATGATCAAAGCGTTTGGGTTTATGCAGACTTATGGAGAAGCTTGTGTCTATAGGAAAGTGAGTGGGAGCTCTGTAGCATTTCTCATATTATATGTGGATGACATACTTTTGATGGGAAATGATATAGAATGTTTGGACAACATAAAGGCCTACTTGAATAACTGTTTTTCAATGAAGGACTTTGGAGAAGTTGCTTATATATTAGGCATCAAGATCTATAGAGATAGATCGAGACGCCTCATAGGTCTTTCACAAAGCACATACCTTGATAAGATATTGAAGAAGTTCAATATGGATCAGTCCAAGAAGGGGTTCTTGCCTGTGTTGCAAGGTATGAAATTGAGCTCGGCTCAATGCCCGACCACGACAGAAGATAGAGAAAAGATGAGTGTCATCCCCTATGCCTCGGCCATAGGGTCTATTATGTATGCCTTGTTGTGTACCAGACCTGATGTAAACCTTGACGTAAGTTTGGTAGGAAGGTACCAAAGTAATCCCGGCATGGAACACTGGACAGCGGTCAAGAATATCCTGAAGTACCTGAAAAGGACTAAGGATATGTTTCTCGTTTATGGAGGTGACGAAGAGCTTGTCATAAAGGGTTACGTCGACACTAGCTTCGACACAGATCTGGATGACTCTAAGTCACAAACCGGATACGTGTATATTTTGAATGGTGGGGTAGTAAGCTAGTGCAGTTGCAAGCAAAGCATCGTGGCGGGATCTACATGTGAAGCGGAATACATGGCAGCCTCGGAGGCAGCACATGAAGCAATCTGGATGAAGGAGTTCATTACCGACCTAGGAGTTATTCCCAATGCGTCGGGGCCGATGACTCTCTTCTGTGACAACACTGGAGCCATTGCCCTTGCCAAGGAGCCCAGGTTTCACAAGAAGACCAGGCACATCAAGTGTCACTTCAACTCTATTCGTGAAAATGTTCAAGATGGAGACATAGATATTTGCAAAGTGCATACGGATCTGAATGTCGCAGATCCGTTGACTAAACCTCTTCCGCGAGCAAAACATGATCAACACCAGAACTTTATGGGTGTTCGATTCATCACAGTGTAACTAGATTATTGACTCTAGTGCAAGTGGGAGATTGTTGGAAATATGCCCTAGAGGCAATAATAAAATGGTTATTATTATATTTCCTTGTTCATGATAATTGTCTATTGTTCATGCTATAATTGTGTTATCCGTAAATTGTAATACATGTATGAATACATAGACCACAACATGTCCCTAGTGTGTCTCTAGTTGACTAGCTCGTTGATCAATGGATGGTTACGATTTCCTGACCATGGACATTGGATGTCATTGATAACGGGATCACATCATTGCGAGAATAATGTGATGGACAAGACCCAATCCTAAGCATAGCACAAGATCGTGTAGTTCGTTTGCTAGAGCTTTTCTAATGTCAAGTATCATTTCCTTAGACCATGAGATCGTGTAACTCCCGGATACCGTAGGAGTGCTTTGGGTGTACCAACCGTCACAATGTAACTGGGTGGCTATAAAGGTATACTACAGGTATCTCCGAAAGTGTCTGTTGGGTTGACACGGATCAAGACTGGGATTTGTCACTCCGTATGACGGAGAGGTATCTCTAGGCCCACTCGGTAATGCATCATCATAATGAGCTCAATGTGACCAAGTGGTTGGTCATGGGATCATGCATTACGGTACGAGTAAAGTGACTTTCCGGTAACGAGATTGAACGAGGTATTGGGATACCGACGATCGAATCTCGGGCAAGTAACGTACCGATTGACAAAGGGAATTGTATACGGGATTGCTTGAATTCTTAACATCGTGGTTCATCCGATGAGATCATCGTGGAACATGTGGGAGACAACATGGGTATCTAGATCCCGTTGTTGGTTATTGGCCGGAGAGCTGTCTCGGTCATGTCTGCATGATTCTCGAACCCGTAGGGTCTACACACTTAAGGTTCAGTGACGCTAGGGTTATTAGGAAGACTTGTAAGTGATCACCGAATGTTGTTCGGAGTCCCATATGAGATCCCGGATGTCACGAGGAGTTCCGAAATGGTCCGGAGGTGAAGATTTATATATGGGAAGTTGTCATACGGTCACCGGAAAGGTTCGAGGGCATATCGGTATTGTACCGGGGCCACCGGAGGGTTCCGGGGGTCCATCGGGAGGGCCACCTTTCTCGGAGGGCCTCATGGGCCGTAGTGGGCAGGGAACCAGCCCCTGGAGGGCTGGGCGCATCCCCCCTTTGGCCCACGTGCCTAGGGTTGGGGGGAACCCTAGAGGGGGCGCCCTCCCCCCCTTGCTTGGGGGGCAAGCCCCCTCCCCTTGGCCGCCCCCCCCCCTCTAGATCTCATCTAGAGGGGGCCGGCCCCCTTCCCCCTTCCCCTATAAATAGAGGGGCGAGGGGAGGACTCCACACCACATCCAAGGCGCAGCCCCTCCCCTCCCCAACACCTCTCCTCCTCCGTTAAGAGCTTGGCGAAGCTCTGCCGGAGTACTGCCTCTCCACCACCACCATGCCATCGTGCTGCTGTTGGAGCTCTCTTCCTCAACCTCTCCCTCCTCCTTGCTGGATCAATGCGCGGGAGACGTCTCTACTCCGTACGTGTGTTGAACGCGGAGGTGCCGTCCGTTCGGCGCTAGGATCATCGGTGATTTGGATCACGACGAGTACGACTCCATCAACCCCGTTCTCTTGAACGCTTCCGCTCGCGATCTACAAGGGTATGTAGATGCATTCCTCTCTCTCATTGCTAGATGACTCCATAGATTGACCTTGGTGATGCATAGAAAATTTATATTTTCTGCAACGATCCCCAACAGGGGTTTCATCAGAGTGTCCAGAGACGCAGAGCGTTCCGTTGTCATCCTGGTCCCAGAACACCTCCACCATGACTCCTCTTGGATGCTCCTCTGTCTCGGTTCCAGGAATGCCCACGGAACGCGCCCCCTTGGGTATCTGCATTCACAAAGTTGGCGAATTCAGAGAGATGTTCACAATTGGCTAAATAAAGACTAGAGGGATCTCCACTATATGATGCTAGATGTCAGCTATCTGCATCTCAGACAAGTTATCTTTCATGTTCCCAGGTGCAGTTATGTTCCTAGGATTAGTGAGGGCAAACCTGAATTGATGCTCCAGATGAAAGACTCAGAGTCACTAGTGTCCCTTCGGCGGTAGAGCTCTCCAACTCGGCTTGCTTTGCAATGTTCAGGAAGACTTCTTCAAGTGTCGTAAGACCAAGCTGAATGTCTGATATCCCGAATGAAGGAAATATGCCCTAGAGGCAATTATAAAGTTATTATTTATTTCCTTATTTCATGATAAATGTTTATTATTCATGCTAGAATTGTATTAACCGGAAACATAATACATGTGTGAATACATAGACAAACTGAGTGTCACTAGTATGCCTTACTTGACTAGCTCATTAATCAAAGATGATTATGTTTCCTAGCCATGGACAAAGAGTTGTCATTTGATTAACGAGATCACATCATTAGGAGAATGATGTGATTGACTTGACCCATTCCGTTAGCATAGCACCCGATCGTTTAGTATATTGCTATTGATTTCTTCATGACGTATACACGTTCCTGTGACTATGAGATTATGCAACTCCCGTTTACCGGAGGAACACTTTGTGTGCTACCAAATGTCACAATGTAACGGGGTGATTATAAAGGTGCTCTACAGGTGTCTCCAAAGGTACTTGTTGGGTTGGCGTATTTCAAGATTAGGATTTGTCACTCCGATTGTCGGAGAGGTATCTCTGGGCCCTCTCGGTAATGCACGTCACTTAAGCCTTGCAAGCATTGCAACTAATGTGTTAGTTGCGAGATGATGTATTACGAAACGAGTAAAGAGACTTGCCGGTAACGAGATTGAACTAGGTATTGAGATACCTACGATTGAATCTCGGGCAAGTAACATACCAATGACAAAGGGAACAACGTATGTTGTTATGCGGTCTGACCGATAAAGATCTTCGTAGAATATGTGGGAACCAATATGAGCATCCAGGTTCCGCTATTGGTTATTGACCGGAGACGTGTCTCGGTCATGTCTACATTGTTCTCGAACCCGTAGGGTCCGCACGCTTAAGGTTTCGATGATATTTAAATTATGAGTTTATGAGTTTTGATGTATCGAAGGAGTTCGGAGTCCCGGATGAGATCAGGGACATGACGAGGAGTCTCAAAATGGCCGAGACGTAAAGATTGATATATTGGATAACTATATTCGGAGTTCGGAAAGGTTCCGAGTGATTCAGGTATTTTTCGGAGTACCGAAGAGTTACGGAATTCGCCGAGGAGTATATGGGCCTTATTGGGCTTTAGGGGAAAGAGAGAGGAGAGGCTGGGCGCCCCCCAAGGCCTAGTCCGAATTGGACTAGGGGGAGGGGCTGCGCCCCCTCCTTCCGTCTCTTCTCTTCCCCCTTTCCTTGACTCCTACTCCTACTACTTGGAAGGGGGGAATCCTACTCCCGGTGGGAGTAGGACTCCCCATGGCGCGCCCCCTCCTAGGCCGGCCGCCCCTCCCCCTTGCTACTTTATATACGGGGCAGGGGGCACCTCTAGACACAAAAACAATTGATCCCTTGGATCTCTTAGCCGTGTGCGGTGCCCCCCTCCACCATAGTCCACCTTGATAATATCGTAGCGGTGCTTAGGCGAAGCCCTGCAACGGTAGAACATCAAGATCGTCACCACGCCGTCGTGCTGACGGAACTCTCCCTTGACACTCGACTAGATCGGAGTTCGAGGGACGTCATCGAGCTGAACGTGTGCTAGAACTCGGAGGTGCCGTAGTTTCGGTGCTTGATCGGTCGGGCCGTGAAGACGTACGACTACATCAACCGCGTTGTTCTAACACTTTCGCTTTTGGTCTACGAGGGTACGTAGACAACACTCTCCCCTCTCGTTGCTATGCATCACCATGATCTTGCGTGTGCGTAGGAATTTTTTTGAAATTACTACGTTCCCCAACAGTGGCATCCAAGCCTGGTTTTATGCGTAGATGTCATATGCACGAGTAGAACACAAGTGAGTTGTGGGCGATATAAGTCATACTGCTTACCAGCATGTCATACTTTGGTTCGGCGGTATTGTTGGATGAAGCGGCCCGGACCGACATTACGCGTACGCTTACGCGAGACTGGTTCTACCGACGTGCTTTGCACATAGGTGGCTGGCGGGTGTCTGTTTCTCCAATGTTAGTTGAACCGAGTGTGGCTACGCCGGTCCTTGCAAAGGTTAAAACAGCACTAACTTGACAAACTATCATTGTGGTTTTGATGCGTAGGTAAGAACGGTTCTTGCTCAGCCTGTAGCAGCCACGTAAAACTTGCAACAACAAAGTAGAGGACGTCTAACTTGTTTTTGTAGGGCATGTTGTGATGTGATATGGTCAAGACGTGATGCTATATTTTATTGTATGAGATGATCATGTTTTGTAACCGAAGTTATCGGCAACTGGCAGGAGCCATATGGTTGTCGCTTTATTTTATTAAATGAAAACGCCCTGTAATTGCTTTACTTTATCACTAAACGGTAGCGATAGTCGTAGAAGCAATAGATGGCGTAACGACAATGATGCTACGATGGAGATCAAGGTGTCGCGCCGGTGACGATGGTGATCACGACGGTGCTTCGGAGATGGAGATCACAAGCACAAGATGATGATGGCCATATCATATCACTTATATTGATTGCATGTGATGTTTATCCTTTATGCATCTTATCTTGCTTTGATTGACGGTAGAATTTTAAGATGATCTCTCACTAAATTATCAAGAAGTGTTCTCGCTGAGTATGCACCGTTGCGAAAGTTCTTCGTGCTGAGACACCACGTGATGATCGGGTGTGATAGGCTCTACGTTCAAATACAACGGGTGCAAAACAGTTGCACACGCGGAATACTCAGGTTAAACTTGGCGTGCCTAGCATATACAGATATGGCCTCAGAACACGGAGACCGAAAGGTCAAACGTGAATCATATAGTAGATATGATCAACATAGTGATGTTCACCATTGAAAACTACTCCATCTCACGTGATGATCGGACATGGTTTAGTTGATTTGGATCACGTGATCACTTAGATGACTGGAGAGATGTCTGTCTAAGTGAGAGTTCTTAAGTAATATGATTAATTGAACTTAATTTGTCATGAACTTAGTCCTGGTAGTATTTTGCAAATTATGTTGTAGATCAATAGCTCGCGTTGTTGCTTTCATATGTTTATTTTGATATATTCCTAGAGAAAACTGTGTTGAAAGATGTTTGTAGCAATGATGCGGATTGGATCCGTGATCTAAGGTTTATCCTCATTGCTGCATAGAAGAATTATGTCCTTGATGCACCGCTAGGTGACAAACCTATTGCAAGAGCAGATGCAGACGTTATGAACGTTTGGCTAGCTCAAAATGATGACTACTTGATAGTTTAGTCCACCATGCTTAAACGGCTTAGAATCATGACTTCAAAGACGTTTTGAACGTCATGGACCATATGAGATGTTCCAGGAGTTGAAGTTAATATTTCCAGCAAATACCCGAGTTGAGAGATATGAAGTCTCTAACAAGTTCTATAGCTAAAAGATGGAGGAGAATCGCTCAACTAGTGAGCATGTGCTCAGATTGTCTGGGTACTTCAATCGCTTGAATCAAGTGGGAGTTAATCTTCCATATAAGATAGTGATTGACAGAATTCTCTAGTCACCATCACTAAGTTACTAGAACTTCGTGATGAACTATAGTATGCAAGGGATGACGAAAACGATTCCCGAGCTCTTCGTGATGTTGAAATCGACGAAGGTAGAAATCAAGAAAGAGCATCAAGTGTTGATGATTGACAAGACCACTAGTTTCAAGAAAAGGGCAAAGGGAAAGAAAGGGAAACTTCAAGTAGAATGGCAAACAAGTTGTCACTCCCGTGAAGAAGACCAAAGCTGGACCAAAGCCTGAAACTTAGTGCTTACACTGCAAAGGAAATGGTCACTGGAAGCGGAAATGCCCTGAATATTTGGTGGATAAGAAGGATGGCAAAGTAAACAAGGGTATATTTGATATACAGGTTATTAATGTGTGCCTTACTAGTGTTTATAGTAGCCCCTGAGTATTTGATACTTGTTCGGTTGCTAAGATTAGTAACTCGAAACAAGAGTTACAGAATAAACAGAAACTAGTTGAGGGTGAAGTGATGATGTGTGTTGGAAGTGGTTCCAACATTGATACGATCATCATCGCACACTCCCTATACTTTCGGGATTAGTGTTGAACCTAAATAAATGTTATTTGGCATTTGCGTTGAGCATGAATATGATTTGATCATGTTTATTGCAATACGGTTATTCATTTAAAATCAGAGAATAATTGTTGTTCTGTTTAAATGAATAAAACCTTTGATGGTCATACACCCAATAAAAATAGTTTGTTGGATCTCGATCGTAGTGATACACATATTCATAATATTGATGCCAAAAGATGCAAAGTTGATAATGATAGTGCAACTTATTTGTGGCAATGCCGTTTGGGTCATATCGGTGTAAAGCGCATGAAGAAACTCCATAAAGATGGATATTTGGAATCTCTTGGTTATGAATCATTTGATGCTTGCGAACCGTGCCTTTTGGGAAAGATGACTAAAACTCCATTCTCCGGAACAATGGAACGAGCTACTGACTTATTGGAAATAATACATACCGATGTATGCGATCCGATGAGTGTTAAGTCTCGCGGCGTGTATCGTTATTTTCTGACCTTCACAGATGATTTGAGCAGATATGGGTATATCTACTTGATGAAACATAAGTCTGAAACATTTGAAAAGTTCAAAGAATTTCAGAGTGAAGTGGAAAATCATCGTAACAAGAAAAATAAAGTTTATACGATCTGATCGTGGAGACGAATATTTGAGTTACAAGTTTGGTCTTCATTTGAAACAACGTGAAATAGTTTCGCAACTCACGCCACCTGGAACACCACAATGTAATGGTGTGTCCGAACGTCGTAATCGTACTTTACTAGATATAGTGCGATCTATGATATCTCTTATCGGTTTACCACTACCGTTTTGGGGTTATGCATTAGAGACAGCTGCATTCACGTTTAATAGGGCACCATCTAAATCCGTTGAGACGACACCGTATGAACTATGGTTTAGCAGTAAACCTAAGCTATCGTTTCTTAAAGTTTGGAGTTGCGATGCTTATATGAAAAAGGTTTTCAACCTGATAAGCTCGAACCCAAATCGGAGAAGTGCGTCTTCATAGAATACCCAAAGGAAACTGTTGGGTAACCTTCTATCACAGATCCGAAGGCAAAACATTCGTTGCTAAGAATGGATCCTTTCTAGAGAAGGAGTTTCTCTCGAAAGAAGTGAGTGGGAGGAAAGTAGAGCTTGATAAGGTAATTTGTACCTTCTCCCGAATTGGAAAGTAGTTCATCACAGAAATCAGTTCCAGTGATTCCTACACCAATTAGTGAGGAAGCTAATGATGATGATCATGAAACTTAAGATCAAGTTACTACAAAACCTCGTAGGTCTTCCAAAGTACAGTCCGCACCAGAGTGGTACGGTAATCCTGTTCTGGAAGTCATGTTACTAGACCATGATGAACCTACGAACTATGAGGAAGCGATGATGAGCCCAGATTCCGCGAAATGGCTTGAGGCCATGAAATCTAAGATGGGATCCATGTATGAAAACAAAGTATGGACTTTGGTTGACTTGCCCGATGATCGGCAAGCCATCGAAAATAAATGGATCTTCAAGAAGAAGACTGACGCTGATGGTAATGTAACTGTCTACAAAGCTCGACTTGTTGCGAAAGGTTTTCGACAAGTTCAAGGAGTTGACTATGATGAGACTTTCTCACCCGTAGCGATGCTTAAGTATGTCCGAATCATGTTAGCAATTTTCGTATTTTATGATTATGAAATTTGGCAAATGGATGTCAAAACTACATTCCTGAATGGGTTTCTGGAAGAAGAGTTGTATATGATGCAACCAGAAGGTTTTGTTAATCCTAAAGGTGCTAAAAAATGTGCAAGCTCCAGCGATCCATCAATGGATTGGTGCAAGCATCTCGGAGTTGGAATATACGCTTTGATGAGTTGATCAAAGCATATGGTTTTATACAGACTTTTGGAAAGGCCTGTATTTACAAGAAAGTGAGTGGGAGCACTACAGCCTTTCTGATAAGTATATGTGAATGACATATTGTTGATCGGAAATAATGTAGAATTTTCTGGAAAGCATAAAGGAGTGTTTGAAAGGATTTTTTCAGAGGAAGACCTAAAGCTACTTACATATTGAGCATCAAGATCTATTGAGATAGATCAAGACGCTTGATAAGATTTTCAATTAGTACATACCTTGAAAAGATTTTGAAGTAGTTCAAAATGGAACAATCAAAGAAAGAGTTCTTACCTGTGTTGCAAAGGTGTGAAATTGAGTAAGACTCAAATCCCCTATGCCTCAGTTGTTGGGGAACGTTGCATAAAATAAAAAAATTCCTATGTTCACCAAGATCAATCTATGAGTTCATCTAGCAATGAGAGAGAGGAGTGCATCTACATACCCTTGTAGATCGCGAGCGGAAGCGTTCAAGAGAACGGGGTTGAGGGAGTCGTACTCGTCGTGATCCAAATCACCGGAGATCCTAGCGCCGAACGGACGGCACCTCCACGTTCAACACACGTACAGTCAGCATGATGTCTCCTCCTTCTTGATCCAGCAAGGGGGAAGGAGAGGTTAACGAAGATCCAGCAGCACGACAGCGTGGTGGTGGATGCAGCAGGGATCCCGGCAGGGCTTCGCCAAGCGTCTGTGGGAGGGAGAGGTGTAGCAAGGGAGAAGGGAGGCGCCAAGTGAAAGGGTGCGGCTGCCCTCCCTTCCCCCCTATATATAGGGTCCCCAGGGGGGCACCGGCCCTAGGAGATGGGATCTCCTAGGGGGGCGGCGGCCAAGGGGTGCCTTGCCCCCCAAGGCAAGTGGAGGCGCTCCCTCCCCCAGGGTTCCCAACCCTAGGCGCAGAGGGGGCCCAAGGGGGGGCGCACCAGCCCACCAGGGGCTGGTTCCTCTCCCACTTCAGCCCATGGGGCCCTCCGGGATAGGTGGCCCCACCCGATGGACCCCCAGAACCCTTTCCGGTGGTCCCGGTACAATACCGGTGACCCCCAAAACTTTCCCGATGGCCGAAAATCGACTTCCCATATATAATTCTTTACCTCCGGACCATTCCGGAACTCCTCGTGACGTCTGGGATCTCATCCGGGACTCCGAACAACTTTTGGTTTGCTGCATACTAATATCTCTACAACCCTAGTGTCGGTGTCAAAATCGGCGGATCTCGGGTAGGGGGTCCCGAACTGTGCGTCTTAGGATCAATGGTAACAGGAGGCAAGGGACACGATGTTTTTACCCAGGTTCGGGCCCTCTCGGTGGAGGTAAAACCCTACTCCTGCTTGATTAATATTGATGATATGGGTAGTACAAGAGTTGATCTACCACGAGATCAGAGAGGCTAAACCCTAGAATCTAGCCTATGGTATGATTGTTGTATATCTCTATCGACTAGCCTGGCCTCGGTTTATATAATGCACTAGAGGCTTAGGATAACAAGAGTCCTAGCCGAATACGCCGGTGGGGGAGGAGTCCTTGTCTTGATCGCCAAGTCTTGTGGAATCTTCCTTGTATGCGGCAACTGTCCGGACTGGCCCATGAGTATACGGTCATGGGGATCCTCGGCCCAATCCAACTGATTGGGAGACGACGTGGTGAGTACCCCCTAGTCCAGGACACCGTCAGTAGCCCCCTGAACCGGTCTTCAAGTTGGGGACGCTCCTCGATTCTTCCGAACTGTTCTTCATCTTCGATCGCCGGTCTTGAAAACTGGTTCAACAAATCTTCTCATCTTCTATCTTGAGGATCGCCGAAATGCATTCGACAAGTTTACACGTCGGGTATCCGAGGAGCCCCTTTAAGTTTCCGGCCTTTATCAATGCCTTGTTATTTTTATGCCACACCTCGGGTTCGGAGTTGTTCCTGGGAGGCAGTGTCCTCTTGCATCCGAGTTCTAACACCGGACTGCATTCAAGGTATCTCTTGCAGCCGAGCACCAATGCCGGACTGCTTCCCAGCTCTAACACCGGAATGTATCCGAGCTCCAACACCAGACTATGTATCCGAGCTCCAACGCTGGACTGTATCCGAGCTCCAACGCCGGACTATGTATCCGAGCTCCGACGCCGACTGTATCCGAGGTGTCGTAAATCACCTTGGTTCAAAGAAGTTTGAAGGAGTTTAGCCGAGCTTAATGCCGGAAATGCCCTCTATGGAGCCAGCCACTAGCGCCCGAGCTTTATGCCGGACTGCTTCTGAGGTGGTTAAGCACCTCGGTCATGGGCAGATTTTTGGTCAATGTGTTTTATTGATGCCATTTATTCTCTGACGAGATATATAGCCAGTAGCCCTCAAGGTGTGTATCGGTCTAAAACCCGAGATGCACCTGAAGGATGACATAAGACCGCTGATCCCAGTAACCGCTGAGACTCAGGTTGATTTGCAAAATTAGCCTGAGGATCAAGTCCTAGCTCGGCAGAATACTTCGGGACACAAAAAGCGGCGTGCTCAGTCCTCGAGACTCAGGTTGGGTGCGGCCGACCAACCTGAGGATCAAAATCTCCTCGGAAACTGTATTGCACTTAAAATTTTCTGCATAGAACAGGCAATGCAGTAGCCCCCGAGACACTGGTCGGGTGGCAACATCAGATCAGGGGATTGATGTGCCCCTTTAATATTTATAAATAATAAGCCCGAAGCCCAGTAGCCCCGAGCCTTAATGTGGGCACGGGTGGCCAAATTAAGGATCGATATCCATAGTAAAATCACAAATTATGTGTAATGACTCAATGTATCCAAGTACTTTATGTCATTAATGCTCGGATCCGCATTGTACAAAACTTTGTTGACCGACCATCGGCTTCAACCTCCTCGGCCAGTAGCCGAGGAGTGTTTGTCCTACTTTATAAAGCCTTTATGAGGGCAAAGATTTACGACAAACAAGGCAATCTGGCCATACGGTTTTATAAACAAAGGTACGCAGAGAGATATGTTATATTACTGTTTAACAGAAGAAATGTCTTCCAAAGAAAATAGTCCCGCTATTGGTTCCTTTCTTTGGGTTGTCATGCTAAGCATGATCATGAAACCTCAGCTCCAATGTAGGAGCAAAATATTGAGGATTTAGTTTGGGAGGCCAGTTAATAGCCCCCGGTAGTGTTTGGCGATAGTCGAGGTCAAGCCGTAAACACTTCGGCTATTGTTATGAATGGTCTGTCGTTTAACGCCGTCATCGGATCGCCGACCAGTTTACGCTTATTGTGATAGTCAGTTTTCGGCTTTCTCCACTAAGGTGCTTAACCATGTGAGCTGGAAGCACAATCGCAGTGGTTCTCCCTTTGCACACCTAGCCGAACAAAGCGGAACATAGGAAGCAAGCGCAGGAGCCGGGCAACCCAACTATTGACCGAAGACACAATTCGAAACCGATGCATATATAGCAATATCCGAGAATGTTTTTGCCGAATCTCTAAAGGTGTCCGACATTGCACTGCGAGACTTGTGCTGAAAACAGACAAATAGTTTAAAAGTGCCATGGGCTCGAAAAGCCAAAAAACTTATTCAAAAGGTTAATGTCTGAACTAGATCAAGTGTTCGGTGCCAATCTGAAAATTGGACTTTTAGAAAAAAAGGTGCTTCTGTCGTGCTTTAACATGACACATCCTATCTCAAAACTTCAAGTGGGTCAGCCTACGGCTTCAACCTCCTATCCGGAAGGCGGAGTACTTCTTACTGGGCCAGTTTAGCAAACTAAACTCTAGCTGCTTTGAGAGAGAAATTAGGCTCCCCGGCTAGTGACCGCACACTTGTGTCAAAAAAAGGAGTGATAAATAATAATAAAAACTTTGCAACGACTAAGAAGAAAAACACTTATCATAAAATGGCTCATATAAATTTAAGAGCCCCCAAGTGACTTGGGTAAAAGACCGAAGTACTTATATCATATCTATGTTCAACCGAACTTTAAACGCGTCTTAACCGACCGTCAGCCTCTCCCTCTTCGGTCAAGGACCGAGAAGTGTTATGTACTCCATCTGTCGAGAATATCGATGGTGTTTCCAATAACCAGGCAATCAGGCCATAAGGCTGTAACAGACAAAGCGCGCTCAAGGAACTTATGCTATATTACTGCGAAATGTAAGAAGCATCTTCGAATAAAATAATACCTCCACCGATACCTTTCCACTAGTAGAAAAAGGGTCAAATGTGAAGCACAATAGTGCCGGTTGGGATTTCAGCTGGCACTAATGTGTACACTAGTGCCGGTTCATGGCGGCGATCAATAGCACCGGTTCGTGGCTAACCTTTAGTACCGGTTCATGCCAAGAACTGGTACTAAAGAGGCTGTGTCAGCCTGCGGTCAGGCTATGGCCCCACCACCACCATTTAGTGTCGGTTCGTACCATGAACCGGTACTAATGAGGTTATGGCAAGCTGTTTTTTAGTCCCACCTCGCGAAGTGAGAGGGACTAGGAGCGGTTTATAAGCCCTGAGTGCAGAGACGATGAAGAAGAGGCTCAATGCTCATGTTGCTTAGCTTCAAGCCTTCAGGAATACGGTAGACTGCATGGAGCTATGCGTAGTGCAGTTTACACTATTCCGAATGGCTTCAAGCAAATTAACGAGCATTGCACCTCTTTTTTATTTTTAATAACTTATTACAACTCCGGACTTCTTATGTTATGGCAAAAACTAATTGCACGTCGACATTTCTTTTTTTTAAGTTATAACTCCAGACTTTGACCATCAAGTTTTGCAGAATAGAAAAAATAGCAGAAAAGAAGAAAAACTATAGCTGAAAAGAAAAAAACAAAATAAAAAAACTACTCAAAAATAAATAGAAGAAAATAAATATAGCAAAAAAGAAAAAACTATTCAGAAATAAATAGAAGAAAAAATAAAGCAGAAAAGAAAAAAAAATATTTGCTATTTTTCAATCGTTTACAAAATGACCATGAAATTGAAAATCACTACAAAATGAACTCTGAAAATGTTGAATTTTGGCAAACTAGATGAAAAACTACTCACAAATAAATAGAAGAAAATAAATATAACAGAAAAGAAAAAACTATACAAAAAACTACGCTGAAATAAGAAGAAGAAGAAGAAGAAGGAGAAGAAGAAGAAGAAGAAGAGGAGGAGCAAGAAGAAGGAGAAGAA